>NC_050464.1:29522151-29792594 GCF_903995425.1 Onychomys torridus
TGTTAACCTGCCTGTCATACCCCCCAAGGAGGCAAACTACAAATGTCCCCAACAAAGGCTGGTCCTGTTTCACTCCACACCAGCGTCCCCTAAAGCACCAATCCACCAGTTAACGCCAAGAGCCGAGAGAAAGAACAGCAGGATCCAACAAAGGCATGTTTATAAAGTTGGTTCCAGACTCTGGAGGGTCCTTCTCAAGTCAACGTCCAGGTCTTAATCACAGAGCCTGTGGAAAGGTGCTATCAGGCTCCAAGGGAACTCCAGGGTGAAGACAGCAGGTTAGTCAGGACCACACCATCATCATACACGAGGATCAAGTAAGAGTGGCAGCCTTCCGAAGGGTATGAGGCTCATTCGCTGGAGGAAGGCTCAGACTGAAGGGAGCACAGGGCTTAGCCAGTGGGGACAGGATTCTTCCCAAGACATCCACCTTCCCATCTGGGTGTCCCCCGGTGCCTTACAGCATAGAGGAACGGGCACCTTCATTTCCTCTGCCATGGAATCCTAGGCTTTAGTAAGCAGATGAGTGGGGGTTTTCAGTTCAAAAGACCTTTCCTGGTTTGAGGGTGTAGCTCAACAGTAGGCAATCATTTAAAATGCGTAAGATCCTGGGAATCAGGACTAGCAAGATGGTTCAGTGGATAAAGGTGCTTGCTGCCAAGCCTGAGGAGCTGAGTTCAATCCCCAAGACCCACATAGTGGAAGGAGAGAAGCTACTCCTCCAAGTCCTTGTCTGACAGCTGTCCTCTGACCTGTGTGACGATGCTGCAGAGGGAGCAGGGATGGGCACATCCCTGGAGCTCACTGGCCAGCCTGAGTTCAGCCAGAAACTGGATCTCAAAAAACAAGGTGGGGCTGGGAGGAATTTAAAAAGTAATAAGGTAGAGAGCAACCTAGGAAGATAAAGCATACTAACGTCTGACCTCTGGCCTTTGCATGTCTACACACACATGTACATGTGTATCTGCATGCACACACACAAATGCTACATATACATGTACACATACAAACAAATTCAATCCTTAACTTCCAGGTCCATATTTATTTGTTTGTTTTTGAGGCGAGGTCTCCGGGCAACTAGGAAGTCAATGTACAGCCGCCATGAGCTTGGGCTCCCATTTCCCAAGGGTGCTTGGGTCTCCAGGTGTCTACCCCATACCACTCACTTATGCCAAATGAGACATCCTCAGCTTTCTTTCCAAGTCTGTTAACTCTCTCTCACCCTTCTGTTGGGCTGGCAATTAACCAGTAGACGCTACTTAAAATGGAAATTCGGACCTGGACTAAGAGGAACAGAGGCTTCTCTGTAGGGAAGAGAATTCATGATTTCCTATAATTAACACAGGGGGAAGGGCTAAGCACGGACTCTGATGTCAGCAAAACCATCCACACTCTGGTTATGGACACAGACACATACACACTTGCCCTGGTGTGGGCACGCCTCCCAATACTGCCCTTAAGTCAGACTCACTGTTATCCCAGCCCTTCCATCTATCCTCTAACTAACGTGCCTGTTCCCTCATCCCTGGTTTCTGAGCGGTCTCACATTACTGTCTCTGTAGCCAATGCCAGTGCACACCCTGTAATGACTAAAGACTAAGAGAAAGAAAGAGAAGAAAAACAGCTTATCAGTGATACGGGGGCAGAGCTGTGAAACTAAGTCTATAAACGATTCCTATTACCATGCCTATCATAAGATTCCTCCACCTTCCTAATGCTGTGACCCTTTAATACGGGTTCCTCACGTTGTGGTGACCCCCAAATAAAATTAGTTCACTGGTATTTCATAACTGTCATTTTGCTACTGTTATGAATCATAATATAAATATCTGATATGAGGACCCACTGGTTGATACCTGCTGCTCTAGTGGGATCTGTAGCTCAGCTGGTAGAACACTTGCCTAGTACTTACATCCCAGGCACAAAGCCCTGGGTTTGATCTCCAGTACCACATGCAAAACAAAACAAAACCGGTGTGGTAGCACAAACCTGCAATCTCAGCATTCAGAGGCGCAGGCAGAAGGATTAGCAGCCGTTCAAGACTGGGGCTGGAGAGATGGCTCAGGAGATAAAGTGCTTGGTGTGCAGGTGTGGGGACCCAAGTTTGCTCTCCAGGACCCGAGCACAACAAAGGTCTGTAATAATCCCAGTACTCCTGGGGAGGTGAGGAGGGGGGGGCATCGGGAAAATCCCCAGCAGCTCAAAAGCCAGCCAGCCTGGTGTATTCAGTGGCAAACAAGAAACCCTGTCTTAAACAAGATGGGCAGCAAGGGACAGACATCAGAGGTTGTTCTCTGACTGCCACACACAAACCATGGCACAAGTACATAGGCTGCCACACACATCAACACGTACACAAAACACCTGCACGTGCGTGTACGTACACACACACACACATACACACACACACACACGAAAGAAGAAAAAAAAAAAAGAAATGATAGTTCCTTTTTTCCCCTCAGCTACATGAGATCAAGGCCAGCCTGGTTTATATGAGACCTTACCTCAAAGAGAAAAGATTTCTCCACTGGGCATCTAAAATTTGTAAGACACGGTGGGCTAATTCTTTAGTCTTTGCTATTCTTCAAGTCTGGCACAGCTTTCCACCCTGGGCCATGAAGAGTTACCACACAGGACACACACATGAGAGCTACATCCTGAAAATATACCCTAGATTCTAAGTTTCTAATTTAAAAATCTCAAGGGCTGGCAAGATGGCTCGGAGGGTTAAAAAACTCTGACAGCGTGGGAGGCAGAAAGAACTCAGCTCTTGAGTGGTTATTATTGACCTACACACACACACACACACACACACACACACACACACACACACAAAATGTTTAAAAAGAAAAATGTCTGTTCAAATATCCACTTAAATATCCACTTGCCAAAAAACTACTATTTATGCCTAAATACAAAAAAAAAAAAAAAAAAAAAAAAGACCACTTCCAGGTCCAGCAAAACGGCTTTGCAGAGAGAAGGTGCTCGCTGCCAAGGCTGATAATCTGAGTTTGATAACTGGTCTATATATCGGAAGGAGAAAACTTCCAAGTTGCCCTCTGACCTCAACTTACACACTTACATACTAAACAAATGAATGTGAAAACTTTTTTCAAAAGACCACTGGCTACTCTGATCTACACCCAAAGAAGTTACCAGAAAGAGAAGTGAAACCAAAAGCAGCCACAAAAGGCTACACACTAGATGTGCTCAGAGGGTGTATGGGGGGCGGACACGCATGACATTCCTTACAATGTTACGAGGGCGAGAACCATGACCTATGTTCTACGTGCTCAGCTCCACTCTAGGGCCTGGGACAGACACAGGCCAATCAAGAATGCTTCTCCACAGTATTTGTCAGGCAGGCCTTTGAAAGCTTCACTGAAAGACTCCAACTAGACACATTGTTTTCTTCAGTTTATAGATGAGAAACTCCAGCCTTGATAGCTGTCTGGTGGTGGTGGTGTTTGTTTGGAGATAGGATTGCCCTGGACAACTAGCCTTGAACTCATGAAGTTTCTCTCTTGGCCTTCCATGTTGCGACTGACATTATGTACCTCCAGTCTAGCTCAACTATCAGTTGACAGAGGACAGAGTTAAAACTCTACACTGGGGGACGTGCAGAGATGACCGGCCACACTAGTGGAAGCCCATGAACTGTGGACTGGTGGAACCCCCATGGGACTGGACTAGGCCCTCTGGATACGGAAGACGGTTGTTTGGCTCAAACTGTTTGGGGGCACTCAGGAAGGGGGATCGGGATCCGTCCCTGGTGCATGTGCAGGCTTTTGGGAGCCTGGTGCCTGTGATGTATGTGACGCCTTGAGCAGCCTTGGTGCAGTGGGGAGGGGCTTGGACCTACCTAGGCTGACTCCTCATGGGAGACCTTGATTTGGGGGATGTGGGTGGCTTGGGAGGGAGGGCTGGAGGGTGGAAGGAGAGAGGAGGAGGGATGTGGGTGGTATGTAAAGTGAGTAGAAAATTTCTTAGTAAAGAAAAATGATAAAATAAAATTCTACACTGTCCACCCTTTACACTCAATTTTCTAAATCTCCCTTTGCCTGTAGTGTGTCAGGTACCAGACACAGTCACAGACATTATCACAGCTAATCCTCATTTCCACCCCGCAGGGAAGTTTTATCCATTTCATTCTAGAGCAGTGACAGGCTGGCTTAGGAAAGGTAAGCCAAGCTGCTCTCCCCTGTCATCCGTCACACAAGTTTGCCTTGAAGAGAAGCAATTTCTTTCCCCAAGATGTCCTAGAAATTGAGCACATGTTTTAGAACCAAATGAAGACGCTTCCCCACAGGGCTACTTACCAGAACAGGAAGGACATGGGTTTTTAAAAAGCCCTGAGGAAACTGGAATCCCATCTTATGACCACTTACCAAGCAGACCAAAGAACATATTCAGTCCTCAGGACCCCCAAACCTACTACATCACCAGAGTCTGGTCAAACCATTCAGCTACCTCTGTAGTCCCAGCACTAGGGAGGCTGAGTCAGGAGGAGTTCAATGAATTTCAGGCCAGCCTGACCTACAAAACAAATCCAACTCCATCTCAAAAAAAAAAAAAAAACCAACCAAACAAACAAAAAAAAGCCTTTGCTAGGTCCTGCTCATGATTCTTAGACCACCTCTAAGAATTGGGTGAAAAATAACAACTTCCTCTGTACTTGGTTCCTCCTCCAAAAAGCTGTTGAGCCTCATCTGGGAACAGCTGGGAGGCAGCAGTTAACAGGAAACTAAACAAAACAAAACAAAACAAAAAAAAGCACAGAGTGTACCAGAGAGCTAGGCAGTAGAACCAAGAGCCCATGGAACAGGCTGGAAGCTGGAGTCAGAAAGAACACAGAAGACCCAGCTGGCCTTCCTCCCAGGTCAAGCAAGAGAAACCTGGACACCAAGTGGAGGCTCTGAGCCTATGCAAGGGCAAGCCAGAGCAGTTCTGAACGCTTTCCTCCCCCACTGGGAGCTCACTTCTCTGAAAGCAGCAGCTGGTGGCCATGACAGGTAGGCTGACTTCAGAAACCCAGCTTCCTCTAGTTTCTCAGTTAATATGTACCAAATGTCCACAGTGCCGATTAAACTCAGCGATGGCCACATCAGCCTCAGATTGACACGGAGAACATCTTCATAGGAAGTTAACAGCAGATGCCCATCCAGGAACCTTCAGCGGTAAATCTAGGTACTAGAACTAGACATGAGGCTAGGCTAGACATGCAGAACGGTAACAGAAGCAAGTGAGCCCAGGAGGCTGGAAGAGCCAAAGAGCAAGGTAAGCTTCTTGCACCAAACTAGTAATACATTTTGCAATCAAGAAAATTAACTCAGTAATGGCCAGGTGCCGAAATATTTCTGAAAGCAATGGGAGGTGGGATTACTGTTGGTGTTTTTAATAATCCTTTAGGTTATCCAGAGAGAGTGCAAAGGGGAACTAGGTAATTTTTCCTTTGGCAGAGCTTACCAAATGCGACCTTTCTAGCCCAAGCCTCCAATGGCTCAAGCAGCTTTTCTTTCCCTATACATGGAGAAGTTTATATTAAAGTGAAAAGAAGAAGAAGAAGAAGAGGATTACGCTCTCTTTTTTGAGCCGAGGACTGAACCCAGGGCCTTGCACTTGCTAGGCAAGCACTCTACCACTGAGCTAAATCCCCGACCCGGATTACGCTCTCTTAATAAAACACATTCCTGTCATCTGCGTCAGGTTTTGTTTAAAAAGTCTTTCTCAAAGAGTAGCTTATGCTGTTATCTAAGTGAGCCTGATTCCAATACAGACACTCAATGTAAGAGACTGAAGTTGCCCAGGGCCTCAATGTCACTGTCCCGTTTGTTCAAAAACAGACTCTCTTCACAGCTGGCTCAGTGCCAGCTCGCACTGGCAAGGTCTGAGGATCAGAGCCAAGACTGACCAATGTGCCATGTAAGGGTGCTAGAAAGAAGAGCCATGCTACAGGAGTAAGCCATCAGGGAAACCTCCACAAGAGGAAATGGGGTGAGGGTGCATTTCAGAGACACAACAAAGGAACCATGAGTTGACTAATCATTTATTCCAGAGGGGAAAATGCCATGCAGAGCCAACTATCTACTATTTTAACTGCAGGCAGTTGAGTAATGCTTTTAATTTGGGTTTATCGGGGCTCATTATCTATCTTCCTGAGAGGGGAGAGGGGAGGGGGGAAGGGAGGAGACGGAGGGAGGGTTGCTTGAACCCACGAATCTAAGACCAGCCTCCCGAAGCATGCATGACCAGTCTCAAAAACCAAAACAAATATCACCATAATGTGTGATATTTATGTATGAAAATGTGATACGAAACCTCCTATTTTGCAGGCTAACTTTAAAAACTAATTCAAAAGCAAAACCAAACCGGGGCTGGCCATAGCAGCACGTGCCTGTAATCATAGCCCTTGGGGGAGTAAAATGGGGAGGGGTCCCGCAAGGTTGAGGCCAGGCTAGGTTATAGAGTGAGTTTCTGGATACACGGGTCTCAAGGTAAACAAAGGACTAGGAATATTCCTACTCCTCTCTGGAGTCGCCTGGGAAACTTCTCCCATGCCGCCAGCTGGGCAGGACTCACAAAGCCCAAGCTAGTACAGTCAACTAAAGCAAGAAGCCCCATCGGCAAGGATCCTAACAGAAGCTGGGACACACTGGGCAGCTCCCGCCACTAGCAGGGGTTCAGAGAAGGCCTGGGGCTGAGGCAGAAAGACTACCCCAACTGAATGCCTAACAGACACACTAGCAAAGAGTGAGAGGGTGGAAAGAAAGGTTAACCCTCCTGGGGAAAGGCATGTCTGTGACTTTGAAAAAAGGGATCTTTATCCAAAGCGCAATCCCCGTTTCAGGATAGCGTCTGGGATGTCAGACTTACAAACAGACATCTCAAACATACATCATTTTAGGGCCAACCAGAAAACCCTCGAGCGAGACCTGGACATGGGGGGCATACGTTTGTGATCCCAGAACTTGGGGAAGTGGAGGCAGGAAGATCAGGAGGAGTTCAAGGCCAGCCTGTGCTACAAAACCAAGTTTGAGAGGCGCCTCGGTTACACGAGACCCTGGCTCAGAAAGAAAAAGAAAAGAAAACCTTCTTCCAACTTGCCAGGGAAATGGACTGCACCTCCAGCAGCTGGAACTCTACAAGTCCTTCCAAAGTGCATCCAGGAGCCCTGCCTCAGAACTTCCCAGTACACGAGAGAGGAAAGAACCCACGGACAATCAGGAAAAGCCACTAACATTGTAGCAGTGCCAAAGACACACTCCACCTATCTCAATCCATCCCTGGCACAGCCCTCTGGAGGTCGATACCACCGACACCCCCTCTCCATAAACGAGGAAATAGGCTCCAAGGCGTTACACAATCTTTAGATAGTGCAGCCAGCGCCCTAAACACCCTGGACAGGTGATCCTTAACCGTTGGGTGGTGCTGGAAACACACAAAGCAGTAGAGGGAAGGGGTCCACGGGGCCAGGTCAAACCACACGCCAACTGTAGCTACACCTAATTCTTGTCCCAAACCCGACCCACGGGCACCAGAGGAGAGGACGGCCTGGATGGGGAACCGGAAGAACCCAGAACACTGCTGACGGGGTTACAGGCCAGAACCCCGGCGCCTCTCCCAACGGGGGGGTGGGGGAGACCCCCAGATCCACAAATCCTCCTAGAAGCAGCGCCCAAAGGGACAGCGTGGAGCTTAAACGGCCAGGATGATTTTGTGAAAGAGAAGCTGGAGCGAAGATGGGGGGGGGGGGCCGTAGGGGGCCTCGGCCAGGTCCGGGAGCGGGTTGGGGGCGTCCCCGGGTCCCTACCTGTAGGCCAGGGTCATGCACTCGAAGAGCTTGGTGAGCGAAGCATCAATGGACAGGTGGCAGGAGCTGGTCTTGCCGAAACTATAGGTCTGGCACGTCTGCTTGTTGACCGTGTCGAAATCATAGCCCTTCTTGGGCGGGTGCTCGCGGTGCGGAGAGGACACCATGAAGTGGCCGCTGTGGATGATCTGCTGCCGGCGGGGAGGCTCCTCGCGGCCCGGCCCGGCCCGGGGCGGCAGCAGTGCGGCGCTCGCGTGGGCCCGGGCTGCCGTGGCCACGCCGGAGGGGGGCGGCGGAGACGGCTCGTCCGTGTCCGAGTCGTCGTCGTCCTCCGGCCCCTGAGGCTTGAGCAGCACCACCGAGCGGCCCCGACTGCGGGGCCGACGCGGAGAACACATGAAAACGTCGGCAGCCATGGAGAGAGCCTGGTCCGGGGCATCCCCCGGGGAGCCGGGGCGACGTGGAGCGAAGAGACTGAGGGCACCGAGCCGGGGCGGGGAGGGGAGGTGGGGGTGGAAGCCGGCCCGGGGCCCGGCCCTCGCCGCCGCCGCCTGCCCGGGAACGCGCGGCCCGAGGGGGAGGGCGCCGGCCTCCTCGTGATGTCACAGCCCGTCTCAGCCAATCAGATGCCGGCGTCTACCTCTTAAAGGCGCAGGGGAACCTTTCCTTATCTAGGCGGACAAAAAAAAGAAAAGCAAAAGCCGGAGGCCACGCCTCCACGCCCCGCCCCCGGCTGTCCTCTTTCCCCTCCGGGCAGGCTCCGGAGCCGAGGGGGACGAGAAAGCCAGGCCGCGCCCCTCCCAGTGTCTGGGCGCAGGGAGGTATTGGCTCTCTCTTCCTAAGTCTGGCCCCAGCCCCTGCCCCGCCTCCGCCACGCCCGGAGCTCCGGAGCGCCCCGAGGCCTCCCTGCTGGCGCTCCACGTGGTGGGGAGGGGTGGGGCTCCGCCTCCCCTCCCACCCCGCCACCCGCCTGCTTTCTCCCTGCATACCCGGAACTGAGTCCTCCAAAGCTTTCCTGAGTTTGTAGGGCGTCAAGACTCCCGTTCCCATTTTGTTGATGCGAAGGTTGAGTCGCCTGAACTCTAAGGGACGTGCTTAAGGTTCCGACGAGACCCGGAGGAAGCGCGGCTCACGGAGTCCTCCCTCCATCCTTAGAGGGGGGAACTGGCTCTCCCAGGTTAAGGCATGTCCATAGAGTCCTGCTGTGGCCCAGCAGCCTGCCTCCAGACCCAGCAACTTCAGCTATAAATCAAAATGCTGTCGCTATTGTTTGGAAGTTTGTCCCAGAAACCAGATCCCAAAAGGGGAAGTTCTGGGCTTTCTTTACGGCAATTCCCATGCCTCAGAAAGTTGTATCAAACCTAAAAATAGCAATGAGCCAGTCATGGTAACGCAAGCGCATGCCAGTAATCCCAACTGGAGGGAAGCAGAGGCCGGTGGATCAGAAGTTCCCGAAATCCTAGGTTAGCTGCGACTACTTGAGACCCTGTCTCAAAAAAAAAAAAAGTTTTGTTTTTTTGTTTTTCTTAAACGAAGTCCAGTGAGATGGTTCAGCAGGTAAAGGCACTTGCTGCCAAGCCTGACCCTAGTTCCAGCTCGGGGACCCACATGATAGAACAGGACTCCAGCAAACGGTCCTCTGACCTCCATACTGTGGCATCCGTGCCCCCCACAATAAATAAATATTTTTTAAAAAAGACTCTTTTAGACAGGGTCTCTATGTAGGTCCTTTTGTAGACCAGGCTGGCCTCGAACTCAAAGATCCTCCTGCCTCTGCCTCCTAAAGATTTTTTTTTTTTTTTTAAATAAAGAATAAGGCCAGTATCTTAGCATTCAGGAGGATCAATCCAAGTTCAAGAGCAACCTGGTCTATATAGGGCGTTCCATGCCAGCCAGAATTATATACAGAGAAATCTACCTTTTTAAAAAATGGAGGCTGGTGTTGGAGATTTAGCTCAGTCGTAGAGCACTTGCCTAGCAAGCACAAGGCCCTGAGTTCGGTCCTCAGCTCTGGAAAATAAAAATTAAAAAAAAAAAAAAAAAAAAAAGCCAAATGGAACAACATTAATTTGCTGGGCTGTGGTGGTGCACGCCTTTAATTCCAGCACTTGAGAAGCAGAGGCAGGCAGATCTCTTGGAGTTCCAGGCCAGCCCTGTGTACATAGAGAGTTCTAGGACAGCCAGAGCTACACAGTGAGACCCTGTCTCAATTAATAAATAAATGATTCGATATTTTCTATATTGCCCGGGTCTCTCGGGGTCTCTGGTGCTGTGATAAACACTGTGACCAAAAGCAACTTGGGTAGGAAAGGGTTTCTTTCAGCTCACAGTTCACAGCACACTCCATCACCCAGGAGCATCAGGGTAGGAACTCCAACAGGGCAGGAGGCAGGACTTTATGCAGAGGCCATGGAGAAGTACCGTTTACGGGCTTGACCTTTCCTGGCTTGCTCAGCCTGCTCTCTTACAGCACCCAGGACCACCCACGCAGGGGTGGCACCACCCACAGTGAGCTGGACCCTCCCACATCTACCATCAACCAAGAAAATGCACCACGGGCTTGCACACAGGCTAATCTAGTGGGAGTGTTTCCCCAACTGAGGTTCTCTCTTCCACAATGACCTAGCTGTGTCAAATTGACATAGAACCAGCCCACATAGCAGGCTAGTCTTGAACTCCTGGTCACAGACGATCCTCCTTAACCTTCTTAGTATGTGGGGACTGGCTATGTCAGCCATGTTAGTTTGCTTGCTTTGTCTTTACATTCTAAAAATAGCTTCATACATCAGTCCACAGGCACCTGGACTCATACCCACATGTAGACACACACATAATTAAAAATGAGAAGGATAAAGCTTTAAAGAAGAGGTTATCCTAACTAAGGATGTAAGTGCCAGTGATGCCACATCGTCACAGGCATTTACAAGCTGCTTTTGGTGAAAAAATAAAAAATAAAAATGAAATAAATTAGAAAGCATTGACTCCTCACTTTGGCCCAACTAAAAGTATGATGAAAGCCTAGTATCTCTGCTTCGATTCCTGTCTGCTCGACACTGCAGAGGCACATTAATCACGAGGGGTGTCTGCCGACCTCACCCACCCCTCTTCAAGGCTGAAGACACAAAAATAAGTCATTTTCCTAAATGGCGGTCACTGTGGGTTCCAGGACAAAGCTTCCGGTGACAGCATCTCCCCCTGTCCCCACCCAGCCCACTCTAAACATCAAAGTAGTCTAGGATGGGGAGGCTACACCGGGGAGCAGGTCTTCTTATTGGTCCCCACTGGTGATGGCCGTGGTAACATCCTCTTCAGACCCCCTAACAGAACCTGAACTGAGGCAATGCTCAAGCCACACCTCAAGCGGGACTATTTAACCAGGCGGAGCTTTTGCCCGCTGCTCCAATTATTCTATCTGAAGCTCATAGAAGGGCTACAGAGACGGTTCAGCAGTTAAAAGAGTACTTGTCTTGCAGAGGGCCTGGGCTTGATTCTCAGCACCTACACAGCCGCTCATGGCCACCTCTGACTGCAGCTCCAGGGAATTCAATGCCTCTTCTGACCCCTCAGGCACCAGGTACACATATGCTTTACTTAGATCTATGTAGGCAAAAACATTCAGACACACAAAAATAAATAAATCTAAATTTTTCTTTGTTTTTTGTTTTTTGTTTTGTTTTTCAAGACAGGGTTTCTTTGTGTAGCTCTGGCTGTCCTGGAACTCTCGGTAAGTCAGGCTGGTCTCAAATTCAAAGGTCTGCCTGCCTCTGCCTCCCCAGTGCTGGGGTTAAAGGTGAGCACCACTGCTGCCCAGCCAAAAACAAAAAAAACATTTTTAAAAATACTTCATATTAAGTATTATGAAGACTGGCTTGGGGTCAGTGAAGCGCTTCACAAGGTGGTCATATGGGGTTAACTTCCTCTCTGCCTCTTACCATTATTCTTCTCTTTAATTAGCATATTGGGACAGGTGGCAGAGCACAGCCAGTCGGGGCTGCGAGAGCCCTGCTCTTGCGCTAAGTGCCTGTGATAGCATCCTTTATACCACAGAGCACTAGAAACAATGCAATGTCTAGCAGATGGGGACGTCTTTAACATGTTATAGACACTTATATAATGGAACGCTGCATATTAAATGTTATAAAAAGTATAATTACGGGTAAGGAATGACAGTCTCAGCCACTTCTATAATCCCAGCACTCTGGAAATGGAGGTGGGAGGGTCAGGCATTCATGGGCAGCCTGAGCTAAATATTGAGTTCTGAACCTGCCTGGGCAATAAGATACCTTGTCAAGGGAAAGAAGAGGTGGGGGTAGGGGGGTGAGGAGAAAGAAAGAGAGGAGGAAATAAAAACAAAAGGTAGAGGCACTTGCCTAACAGACCTGATGAACTGGGTTTGGTCCCTGGACCCCACATAAAGGTAGAAGGAAAGACTGACCTCCGAATGTTGCACTCTGACCTCCGAATGCACACTGTGGCATGTGTGCCCACCCTTGCCTGCACACATACTACTAATAAATAAAGTTAAGTATTGTTTTTTGTTCTGTTTGCTTGTTTTGTTTCTCACTATGTAGCCCTGACCGGCCTGGAACTCACTCTGTAGACCAGGCTAGCTTTCAACCCACAGAGATCTGCCTGCCTCTGCCTCCCAAGTGCTAGGATTAAAGGTGTGCGATACTATGCCCGACTATATATATATGCCAGAAAGAAAGAAAAGAAAATGCCCTACAGGCCAATCTGAAGGAGGTCTTTCTTCAAACGAGTTTCCCTCTCCCCGGGTGTGTCAACAGGACAACCGAGGCATCACAAGTCTACCACTTGTCAGTTTGATATATGACATGTCGTTGTTAACCCTCACTCTGTCATCTGTCTCCCCCTCCCCCCTCCTCCACCCCCTCTGCTCTGCCCCTGCGTCTCTCCTGGCCAGGTCCAGTCTCCTGGCCATGTTCAGTCTACTACTTCCTCTCCCTGCTTTGGACTCTTCCAGATGCCTCTGGATGTTTGCTCCCTACCGCCCTCCCCTCAACCTCACCATGGAGCCATCACGTCATCACCTCATACGCCACTGTCTTTGGAAGTCATTCCTGGTATCTCCAGTCTCCTGAGGCAGGCCTCCACTAAAACAGAGGCTTGTCCCTCACCACTGGTCCCTTCTGGCCTCTCTCTGCAGGCTCCGACCACGTCCCATGGTGCTAAGCCTCAGCTTCTCTCCAGGACCCTTTCAGCCTCAGCCTCCATGCTGCCCAGACCATTATTAGCATTTGGGAGACCCCACACATGACCAAGTTCGGCAGCCAGCTTCAGATGCAGCCTTGCTCCCTCTGGAGCACACCTTCTGTGTTCTGAACCTGAAGAAATACACTTCACAGATCTCATCCCCACAGAGGCTGAAAACTCAGTTTGTCATTACTGAGAGAACAGCTCTCAGTAACGACAAACTGAATTTTCAGCCCCGGCAAACCAGTATCCACTGTTCCAGTAAAAAAAAAAAAAAAAAAAAAAAAAATCACTCTCACAGGTTCCTGATTAAAACTATCACATGAACAGTTCTGATAATTGCCTTCGCTTCCCTCTGAAACTTCACCAGCCAGGCCTCTGTTGTCCCCATTTCTCTCAACATTATCCAACCTCCCACAATGGCTCACTCACCTCTGAGCACTCAATGACTTTTTCAACCTAAACCTCCAAAATCGTCCAGCTTCCTCTCACAAAATAGCCCAAGGCATAGAAGCCACATGGTCAGGTCCCTCACAGCAGTGTGCCATGTTCTCTGCACCCATTTCTTTCTGGTTTCTGTTGCTGTGATAAAGTGCTTAGGGAGGAAAGGGCTCATTTGGCTTGAAGGTGACTGTCCATCACGGGATGCTGAGACAGGAACCAGAAGGCAGGAACTGAAACAGAGGCAATGGAGGAACACTGCTTACTGGCTTGATTCCCATGGGGTGGTTGTTGTTGCTTGTTTGTTTTTGTTTTTTGTTGTTTTTCGAGACAGGGTTTCTCTGTGTAGCTTTGGTGGCTGTCCTGCAACTAGCTCTGTAGACCAGGCTGGCCTAGAACTCAGAGATCTGCCTGCCTCTGCCTCCCGAGTGCTGGGATTAAAGGTGTATGCCACCACTGCCCAGCTCAGCAACCTTTCTGATACAGCCAAAGGTTGCCTGCCTAGGGAAGATACCTTCCTTCCTTCCCTCCTTCCTTCCTTCCATCGTGGGCTGGGCCCTCAGTTAGCAGTCAAGAAAATGCCCTACAGACTTGCCCGCAGGCCAATCTGATAGAGAGAATTCCTTAACTGAGATTCCTTCTTTGTAAGTGTGTGGAGATGACAACCAAGATTGGATAGCACAAACAGCCTGCTTTCTTAACCGCTGAGCCATTTCCCCAGCCCCTCACTTTTTTTTTTTTTTTCCAAGATGAGGTTCTGGCGCTGGAGAGAAGGTTCCACAGTTAAGAGCATTAGCTGCTCTTCTAAAGGATCTGGGTTCAATTCCCGGCACCTCCACAGTGGTTCACAACTGTTCACTCCAGTTCCAGGAGATCTGATATCCTTTTCTGAACTTCACAGGTACCAGTCATGTATGTGGTATACAGACATACATGCCGACAAAACATTCAAACACATTAAAAATATATATATTTTTTAAAAGGGGGGGGGGCATTGGTGGTGGTGGTTTCTGCTCTTTTGAGGGGCCTGCCACCCAGCTCCCAAAGAAATCACACACAGAGGCTTTTTCTTAATTATAAGTGTCTGGCCTTGGCTTGGTTTGTTGCTAGCCAGCTTTTCTTAAATATCCTATCTAGTGTTTGCCTTTGGGCTTTTATGTTTTTCTATTTCTGTATACTTTTCATTATTTCTTACTCCGTGGCTTGCTGTGTAGCTAGCTGGGTGACCGGCCTCTGGAATCCTTCCTCTCTTGTTCCTTTTCCTTTTCTCCTCCCAGATCTCTCCTTCTATTTACTCTCTCTGCCCGCCAGCCCCACCTATCCTTCTCCTCCCTCGCTATTGGCCGTTCAGCTCTTTATTAGACCATCAGGTGTTTTAGTCAGGCACAGTAACACAGCTTCACAGAGTAAAACAAATGCAATGTAAACAAAAGTGACACACCTTAAAATAATATTCCCCAACAGGAGGTCTCATGTAACAGAGGCTGGTCTCGAACTTCTGATCCTTCTCTCTCCAACTCCTGAGTGCTGGGTTTACAGATACCACCTTGTATACCCTTTGCAGTAGCTTTCTAAATTTAATACTGTCAGGTCCAAAGGAAACACCAAATTCCCCCAAATTCCAAAAGAAAGAAGGGACAAATGGCAATCTCGGGTGCTCATCAGCATACCAAAGCTCATGCTGGCCTCCACTACCTCCTGAATGCTGGGTAAAAGCGTGTGCCACCACACTTGGCCTCTTTTCTTTCATTGATCCTTCTTTTTTTAAAGATGAGTCTTGCTATGTAGCCTAAGCTGGCCTGGGAACTCACTCTTTTTCTTTTTTCAATATTTGTTTTATTTTATGTGCATTGGTGTTTCACCTGCATGGATGTCTGTGTGAGAGTGTCAGATCCCCTGGAACTGGAGTTAGAAGCAGGTGTAAGCTGCCATGTGGATACTGCAGATTGAACCCGGGTCCTCTGGAAGAGCAGCCAGTGCTCTTAACCACTGAGCCATCTCTCCAGTCCCTGGAACTCAATCCTCACCAGCCTGTCTTCAAACTAGCTTCAAGCCCACAGAGATTCCACAAGCTTATGCACTCATTTACATCACTTTGTAGTCAGACTTTTCTTTGGGCCATTAACCAGCTCCCAAATAAAGACACGGAGACTTGTTATTAATTACAAATGCTGGAGCTGGGCGGTGGTGGCGAACACTTTTAATCCCAGCACTCGGGAGGCAGAGGCAGGTGGATCTCTGTGAGTTCGAGGCCAGCCTGGACTACCAAGTGAGTTCCAGGAAAAAGGCACAAAACTACACAGAGAAACCCTATCTAGAAAAAAACAAAAACAAACAAACAAAAAACAACAACAACAACAAACCCAAATGCTTGGCCTTAGCTTAGGCTTGTCTTACTAGCTCTTTTAACTTAACTAGTTTCTGTTCATCTGTGTTTTGCCTTGGGGCTTTTTACCTTTCTTTCCTTCTGTATGTCCTACTTTTCTGATTCCTCCATATCTGTCTGGCCCCTGGTGTCTTCTTTTCTTTCTCCTCCTCCTCCTCCTCCTCCTCCTCCTCCTCCTCCTCCTCCTTCTTTTTTAAATCCTAAATTCCTCCTCCTATTTACTCTCCCTGTCCAGAAGTTCCACCTATATCTCCTCCCATGCTATTGGCTATTTAGCTTTTTATTAGGCCAATCAGGTGCCTTAGGCAGGCAAAGCAACACATCTTTACATAGTTAAATATTCTACAACATGATTTGTAAAGTGATGTGGGATGTTAATGAAAAGAGGGTGTGGGGATATGGTTCAGTGGTAGAGAGCACTTGCCCATCACACACACACAAAGTCCTAGGTTCAATCTTCAATACAAATAAATAAATACATGCCAACAGTTACTCAGCCTGGCATTTATCTGTAATCCTAATTCTCAGGAGGTTAAGGATTACCATGTGTTTGTGACCAGCCTGGGCAACATAGTTACTTCCAAGCCAGCTTGGTCTACAGGGACCCTACACCTGGCATTGTGGTGGCACATGTATGCCATCCTAACACTTGGTAGGCAGAGACAGGATTAGGAATGTAAGGCCATCCTTGGCAAAAGAGTATGTTCCAAGTTCCGTGTGATAGTGTCTCAACAACAACAAATGGAAGGAAAGTTGATTTGGACTCCTGGTTTGAAGGACACGGTCCATCATGGCAGGAAGGTGTGGTGGGCACATGAGGAGGGTCATGCTGCCTCTGAAGTCAGCAAACAGCAATACTCAATTCATCTTTCTTTTATTCCCTTGGTCAGTCTGAGTCCTCAGTCTATGAGATGGTGCCACCCACATTCAGAATGCTTTTCTCTCCCTCAAACTTCTCCAAACTTTCCTCTCACAGACAGCCAGGGGGGTGCACTTCTAGAAGGTTCCAAATACAGCTAGGTTGACACTGAAGATTGACTATCACACCCTGCTTCCCAATCTTTTGCTTTCTTCTCTTCCCGGTGTCTCCAAGTCCAAAGACCACACGAGAGAAGACTGGCCACCTCCTTCTGGGAATTTCACTTTGTGGCACTTGGGTCTGGCATCCCTCCACTTGGTAAAATTCACCTCTTCTTTCTCTCTCTGAAGACATTATTTATTTTTATGTAGGGGTGGGTGTGAGTGCCCAGGCACCTGCATGGAGATTAGGGGACAACTTGAAGTCAGTTCTCTCCTTCCAGCATGTGGGGTCTGGGGACTGAACTCAGTTTGGCAGACCAGGTTGGCTACAACTGCCTTTATTCACTGAACTATCTTGAGGAACCAAAACCTCCCTCCCTCCCTCCCTCCCTCTCTTTTTTTTAAATTTACTTATTTATGTGTCTGTGTGTGGGGATGTGCACATGAATGGATATGTCCACAAAGGCTCTGAAATTAGTGTTGCAGAAGTCTGTGAGCTGCCCTGTGGGTGCTGGGAATTGAACCCAGGTCCTCTGCAAGAGCAGCCAGTGCTCTTAATCATCTCTGAGCCATGGCTCCAGCCCCCTTCCCCCCCACTTTTTTTCTGTTTTTGTTTTAAAATATGCTCTATTTAGCCCTGGCTTCTTTGGAACTTGCTATGAAGACCATACTGGTCTCGAACTCACAGAGTTGCACCTGCTTCTACCTCTAAAGGGATGGGATTAAAAGCATGGGCCATTATGCCCAGCAAGTATATGCTCTTAACCACTGAGCTGTCTCTCAGGTCCTTTCTGTGGGTTATTTTTGGTGAATTTTGTGATAAGGTACCAAGTACAGGGTCTTTTGTTTTGTTTTGTTTTTGTTTTTGTTTTTCGAGACAGGGTTTCTCTGTGTAGCTTTGAGCCTTTCCTGGAACTCACTTGGTAGACCAGGCTGGCCTCGAACTCACAGAGATCTGCCTGCTTTTATCTCCCAAGTGCTGGGATTAAAGATGTGTGCCACCACTTCCTGGCGGGTCATTATTTTTGTACACAAATGTCCGATTATTTCAGCATCACTTAATAGATGTTCACAATCACCGTCAACACTATCAGCATTCTCCAGGTTCCTGGTCTTTAGAGGACCTTCTGATCCTGCTTTGTAATTGAGTCACCTGCTGGATGAACCCCTGCAACCTAGCAGCTGGGGCTTCTTACAGTTCTTTGCTGGCAGAGGATTTGTTTTTGGGTCTTTACGTCTCTCTCTTCCTGAAATCTCCATAGCAAACCATGAAAGGGCAGGGGTGGCCTTGTGGTCTGGCAGCATCCCTTCGAAAATAAACAAGTGAAGAAACTGAAAGGCAGCCGTTGCCTCTGGGGACCACTCGGAGAAAGAGTTCAGGGCCGGTGCATCCGCTGCGCGTGGCTGGGCAGCCCAGCCCCGAGGCAGGTCGGATACACTAAGCCAAACAGGATCCCCTTCAGTTATCACCTCTGGCCAGAGGGACACTGGCTGGCACCTTCGCCAACAAGCACCCACTCTTAGGAGGATCCAGAAGAATTCTGTGGCAGAGCACCCTCAATAATTTGCCTAGCTTACTATGTCCTCATTTTCTGTGTCGTCATACAAAACTCTGGGGAGGGGATGGGGTGTGTGTGTGTGTGTGTGTGTGTGTGTGTGTGTGAACAAATGTCAGTCCAGTCTTACAGATGGGGAAACAGAAGTGGAGGTGGGTGAAGAACTAGATAACCATGGGTTTGAACTTGTTTATTTCCTTCTGGTTTTATCAAAAATGTGTATCCAGGGCTAGAGAGCTGGCTCAGCAGTTAAGAACACTTGTCTCTCTCACAGGGGACCTGGGTTCTGTTCCCAGTAGCCACAAAGCGGCTAACAAGAGCCTGTAACTCCAGTCCCAGGACATCTCAGGCCTTTGCTGCCTCTGCAGGCACCAGGCACGCACACAGCACACATACATAGGAGCAGACAGAACACTCAGACACATAAAATAAAAATCTTTAGAAACAGGGTTTTATGTATCTGAGGTTGACCTCCAACTTGCTGTGTAGCTGAAGATGACTTTGAACGTCTGATTAACTTGCTATTATCTCTCTTATGCTGGGATTTCAGGTTTACACTGCCAGCTGGATCTGCTCCTCCACCACC
This sequence comes from Onychomys torridus, assembly GCF_903995425.1. Lineage (NCBI taxonomy): Eukaryota > Metazoa > Chordata > Mammalia > Rodentia > Cricetidae > Onychomys > Onychomys torridus. The sequence continues at coordinate 29,541,165 of NC_050464.1, forward strand.
CACATTCTCCTTTGTTTTTGATAGGTTCTGGTCTTAAACTATTTTCTTTCTTTCTAAAGATGTATTTAGGGCTGGAGAGATGGCTCAGAGGTTAAGAGCACTGACTGCTCTTCCAGAGGTCCTGAGTTCAATTCCCAGCGACCACATGGTGGCTCACAACCATCTGTAATGAGATCTGGTGCTCTCTTCTGGTTGGTCATACATGCTGTATACATAATAAATAAATAAATCTTTAAAAATAAATAAATAAAGACTTATTTATGTATTTATTATGTATACAGTGTTCTGTCTGCATGTATGCCTGCAGGCCAGAAGAAGGCACTAGATCTCATTACAGGTGGTTGTGAGCCACCATGTGATTGCTGGGAATTGAACTCAGGACCTCTGGAAGTGCAGCCAGTGCTCTTAACCTCCGAGCCATCTCTCCAGCCCTTTGTTTTTGCTTTCAAGATGGGGTTTTTCTGTGTAGCCCTGGTTGTCCTGGAACTCACTCTGTAGACCAGGCTGGCCTCAGACTCAGAGATCTGCCTGCCTTGGCCTCCTGAGTGCTGGGATTAAGGCGTGCACCACCACCACCACCACCACCACCCAGCATGAACCGTTTTCTATTATATGTGTATGTTTCATCTGCATGTATGTCTGTGCACCATGTGTGTGCCTGGTGCCTGAAGTAAGCATTAAATCCTTTGGAAGCAAATTAATAAATGGTTGTGAGCCACCATGTAGGTGCTGGGAATTGAACTCAGATCCTGTAAGAACAACAAATGTTCTAAACCACCGAGCCATCTCTCCAGCCTTCTGCCTCCTGTACCTGAGTGCCAGGATTGCAACAACATGCCTCCTCGCCCAGCTCTGCACCAACTTTAAACATTCGATCCAATGAGAGGTTTGTTTCTGTTTATCTCTTTTAAGAACCATAAACCATTATTAGAAAGTATCTTCATTACAAACTTAAAATCTTGGGAAGCCCTGACCCCATCTAAATCATTCATAAATATGGACACCATGGCAAGTGTTTCGTTTCAAACGATCCCACTGCAAAAGAGATGACGTCCGTAGCCATCAATCCCACTTCGGAGAGGTTGTCAAATCCTTAACCGACCAGCACAGCAGGGTTATTAGGTAATTGCACCTCTTAGAATTTAAAACTTAATTCTTAGATTGAACCAGGAGAGTAAGACTATTCCTAGATAACACTCCTAGGGTGGGAGCGTGCGGGGGGGGGGGGGGTCCCACACATTCAAGTTCAATGACATTGAATACTTCTGTCTCACTGGCCTTTTAGATTCATGCCTATTTCTCTCTCTTTCTTTCATGACCAAATTGATTAGAAAATGTCTTTGAAGGCAGCACAGTGTGGGTAGTAAAATCTAACTGCACCAGGTCATACATGACTGGATTTTCAATGCACATAGTTAATAGGGGTTCATGAACCTTGACCACAGTAAGTTCCAGTAGAAAGGATTTCAAGTCCTGGCCAGGGCAGGCATATCCTAGAAGAATTCACTGGCTGAGGTTGTAGGTTAGTCACTGTGGGTACTAATTTCACTGTGACTCTGAGCCAAGCTTCAAAATAGGTTATCAAGACATTTAAATGACATAAAAAAAAAAAAAAAAAAAAACCTCCCCTAAACACACCAGGGATCTTCATGCGGCTGCAAACCTCAGCCCAAAGGCTCACAGGAAGCAGGAAGTCCTTGTTTTTGTTTTTCTTGAGACAAGATCTCCCATAGGCCAGGCTGGACTCCAACTTTTGGTGTGGCCGAGGGTGACCATGAATTCTTTTTCTCACTGCTGGGATCATAGGCATAGTCCGCTACTCCCAACTTGTATATTACTATTCTTTCAACTACACAGTGCCGCTACAGGAAAACGCGGTTTTGCCGAAGGGTTAGCAAACTTCTGTAAGGGCCAGGGGGTATTTTCAGTTTTGGAAGTCAGAATCTCAGCTGCAATGGCTGAGCTCCACACCTGTACGGTGAAAGCAGCATGGGGCAGTATGTAAGTGAATGAGTATGGCTGTGGTCTAATAAAACTTTATTTACAAGGCTGGAGAGATGGCTGTTCTTCCAGAGGTCCTGAGTTCAATTCCCAGCAACCACATGGTGGCTCACAACCACCTGTAATGAGATCTGGCGCCCTCTTCTGGCATGCAGGCATACATGCAGACAGAACACTGTATACATAATAAATAAATCTTAAAAAAAAAAAACAACAAAACTTTATTTACAAAAAACAGGGGTGGGGCTGGATTTGCTAGCTCCTTCTAGTAGATGACAGGCTAGGTTTCACCAGTCTCCTCACTGGGCCCCTATGGGAGCCTATTCAGCTATGTGCCTGGCCTTGGTTCTTTTTTCCCTTGCTGTATAGTGGAGCAGCTGATTCTCTATCCTAAACTGTCATTCAAGGCTGCAAGGAGGTCAGATGAGCTCGGCCCTAAGGGAGAACCAAGCAGGGTGAGGGCCTCTTGAGGTCCCGTCATGCAAAGCAGATTGTTATTTCCTCCAAGGTCTGGAGAGAGAAAGGCTTGTCTTCAAGCCAAATCACTCCCTTGGGTACTAGTATTCCAGGGGGGGGTATCCCACAGGGAGGCAGCACCGAGGCCTGGCATCGCCGCCTCACCTTGCTTCCTGGAGGCCCTTTCAGCGAGCAAAATGAAGAACAGCGGGAGGCACCAGAAGAATGCTTCGGCAGTGGGCTGTTCCACCGAGGATCTCCGAGGGCTTGCTTTCCTGAGCCCAGTGCTTAGGGTTGCGATGTGATGTGTTGTCTCTTTCCTCAGCCCTTGAACCTCTTCTTGCTTCCTGAAAGCTCCACTTACCCCACAAGCGCTGGCTCAGGGTGGGGCACACTGATTGGGCAAGTCCACTCTCAGCATGTTGTCCTCTGACCTCCATACCGGCTATGACACACGAACTCCCCACCCCACCCCAAATAAATATAATGCAGTTTTTAAAAACTAACAGCAGGCCCTATTATTCTCCCCATTTTACTAATGAGAAAACTTAAGAGACTTGCCTGAGGGAGATCACATAGCACCGGAGCGCTGGAGAGTCAAGAAGAGGCTGTATATATAGTCCAAATTAGGACCATACTATTCTGCTTATTTTCTTGTCCCCAGCTGTGAAGCTTCCAAGTCCCTGCCACACGGGAACTCTAAAAGGGGGTGATTTACAGCAGGGGCAGACATTCCCTCCATTGTCTTGGCTTGTAGACTTAGCAAAGAGGAGGGCTTAGTTAAGACTGGAGTCATCAGGGGTTAGGGATTTAGCTCAGTGGTAGAGCGCTCGCCTAGCAAGCGCAAGGCCCTGGGTTCGATCCTCAGCTACAAAAACAAAACAAAACAACAACAAACCAAAACAAAAAAAAAACCAAACAAACAAACAAAAAAGGGCTGGAGAGATGGCTCAGAGGTTAAAAGCACCGACTTCTCTTCCAGAGGTCCTGAGTTCAATTCCCAGCAACCACATGGTGGCTCACAACCATCTGGTGCCCTCTTCTGTATACATAATAAATATTTAAAAAAGAAAAAAAAGACTGGAGTCATCCAATAGACACACTGAGCCCAGGGACGGAGGCCGAGTTCTCACCCGGGTAAAGACTCACACAAACTGGCCTAACCCTTCCAGGGCATTTATTGGCGCATAGAACCAACAGGCTGGAGAGAGGCAACTGCCCTTTCCCAAGCGCTGCGGTCACGAAGCTCAACCTCCCCGGCTCCCAACAACTTTATGTTGGCTTTAGTCACATGTCACAACCTGTGCACTGGCTCCGGAAGCCATCTTTTCACCAGGGCTGACTCTCCTGGGACCTCTGTAGGTCATGCCTGCACCCCTCAACCAATAGCTGTAGTCTAGAGGAGGGATTACGTCAACCACGAGAAAGACAGTCATGAGGGGCGCCCCCTGGTGGAGGCAGGGAGAAATGCAACTGGACAAAGGCGTTGTCTACTTGGGTGAGCCTTGGAAGTTAAACTTGGCTTTGTAGATCTACAACCTACCTTCTAATCTTACCACTGGTCTCCACGACACTGTTGGCATGACACTTACCATGGACTTCAGCTTTTTTTTTCTTTGTTGACTTCTTTGGGCCACTCACTCCTCCCTGTTATTTGGCTGCAATACTGGTTGTCTTCAGCTGACCTGGAAATAGCCCCTTTTAACAATGCTTGGCCGAGTTCCCTTCTCCCCTGCCTCCACCTCTGGTGCAGCCTTTTTCAGTCCATGCTGTTCACTGGCAACACTGTCCCTAGTCAAGCAGAAGCCTCGGCTCAGAAACCACCAGCCACTCACTCCTTCCAGTCAACAGTGAGTGTCTCAGCTCCCTGGGGTTCCTCCATTCTCCCAGAAGCGCCTCTGACCCCTGCCTTCAGAACACACACACACACACACACACACACACACACACACACACACACACATCCCCTTGACCCAGGCTGGGCATCTTTCTTAGGGCTCTGGCTCGCTTTTCTGCCGAGCGTGAGTCATAGCTTCCTAGGGCCCTGCCCGAAGATGGTGCCCAGCAAATGCCGGCCCCCTATCCTCGATGAGGAGAGACATCAGAGAAAGCAGCTCCACGAAGTCAGGAGACGGCCAGAGCCGTGGAGAAAGAGAGACAGGGCAGACTGGAGGGTAGAGACATGGGTAGGAGAGAGAGCAAGATTCTCAGAGAGTGAAGTGAGCATGGGAGAGATGTGGGTCCAGGGAGAGTCAGCAGACCAGGAACAGGCCTGTACCAGTGAATTCAGGTTTTTTCTTCCCTGTTAAGTAAACAAGTTCCCTGTGATCTGTGTTTTGCACAGCTGAACTTTCCCTAGCCGGAGTTGATTTAGCTGAGCGACCAGTTCTGGTAAAATCCGGGGTACACAATGAAGAGGTCTGGGGCTCGGGAACGACAGCAGCTAGCTACAAGGAGAAAACATTCATCCTCCTGGAGAAACTTCCTAAGCTCACTACCTGGGACCAGAGCCAAGCTGCAGCGGGAAGAAGTTGAGATTGTGCAGGCAGGAAAAAACGTCCACGAGGGACTGCTGAGAAGCAGCCAGATGGTTCTGGTTTGGGCCTGACCACTAGACTCAATGCCCAGTTACAGTCAAGACGAGGCTACAATCCAATTGTGTCCACCCTATAATCCAATTGAGTCCCTCCGATAGGCTAGAACCTCCTACAGTGGAGAAAGCGGCGATAGTCTCCATGATGGAACACAGATCTGGAGGGAGGGGGAGAGATTTCCTTGCCTTTTCTTTTTTTGAGCCGGGGATGGTGGTACAGACCTATAACCCTCACACTTCAGAGGATCACGACTTCTAAGCCAATTTAGGCTACGTAGCAAGACTCTGCTTTAAAACAAAAACAAGAAATTCAGGTGTGGGGCACCCTTGTGATTAAAAACAGGGAGAGCAGTACAAGGCTAGTCCTGGTCGGAGAGTGAGCCCCTGTCTTAACCTAAAGCAAAACAAAATGAACCCCCAAACAAAAATGCAAAAACCAGGGCTGGAGAGATGGCTCAGCGGTTAAGAGCACTGTCTGCTCTTCCAGAGGTCCTGAGTTCAATTCCCAGCAACCACATGGTGGCTCACAACCATCTGTAATGAGGTCTGGCGCCCTCTTCTGGCCTGCAGGGACACATGCAGGCAGAATACTATATACATAATAAATACATCAATCTTTATTTTAAAAAATGCAAAAACCAAAGAGGGACCCACCCAAAAAAAACAGCATATCTGTGATGCTGGAGATTCAGTTGTTTTTTTTTTTTTTTTTTTGAGAGAGAGTCTTTAGCTCAGGCTGATTCAAACACAATGTGTAGCTGAGGACAACATCAATTTCTGATCCTCCTGCCTCTGGAATTACAGGGATGCGCCACTCCTGTTTATGGGGTGCTGAGGACCAAACCTAGGGCTTCAAGAACATTAGGCAAGTACTCTACCAACCAAGCTACATTTCCAGCCCTTAGTTTTATTTTCATTACATTTATTGTGGGCACATGTGCAGACGTTCATGCACCACAGTGGATGTGAGAGTCAGAGGACCTTCTACCATGTGGGGGCCTGGGAATCAAACTCAGCCCACTAGACTTGGTGATAAGGGCTTTTACCCTATAAGTCAGAGGTTCTCAATGTGTGGGCCATGACCCCTTTAGGGGCGATTGAACAACCCATTTCACAGGGTTCATCTAAGACCATCAGGGGGAAAAAACACAAGACATTTACATCATGATTCCTAACAGTAGCAAAATGACAGTTATGAAGTAGCAATGAAAATAATTTTGATTGGAAGACAGGGTTTCTCTGTGTAGCTCTGGCTGTCTTGGAACTCACTCTTGTAGACCAGACTGGCTTCGAACTCACAGAGATCCACCTGCCTCTGCCTCCTGAGTGCTGGGATTACAGGCGTGCGCCACCACCATTACCTCCCAGTTTCTGATGAAGATAATTTTATGGTTAGGGGGAGTCACTCCAACATGAGGAACTGTATTAAAGGGTCGCAGCATTAGGAAGGTTGAGACCCACTGGCTAAGTCATTTTACCAGCCCTCCTGCTACCACCAACCTTTTAAATATTGACTTATTTAGATACTTTTAGATTTCTGTGTATGAGTGTTTTGTCTGCAAATATGTACATGCATCATCACATGCATGCCTGGTACCTGAAGAAGCCGGAAGAGTGTGGTGGATCTCCAGGAACTGGAGTCATGGATGGCTGTGAGCTGCTAGGTGGTTCTGTACAAGGCCCGTGAGTGCTGCTAACTCCTGAGCTTGCTCTCCAGCGCCCTTTAAAGGTATAGTCCAAGCTGGCTCAACCTTTGAGCCTTCCTCCTCATCCTCTTCAGTATTTGCTGACCGGAATTGCTGCCATGACAGAATCTGTTCCTTCTCTTTGGGTGTCATGGGTCCCAGGATCCCCTGGAACTTGCTCTGTAACTAGGAAATCCTTGAGCCTCCAAACCCTCCCGTCCACCTTCCCAATGCTGGGAATATAGTCATGCTGTTTTCCGTGGTGCTGAGGACTGGACCTAGGAGACAGGCTCTTGCTATGGAGCCCTGGCTAGCTTGTTATCTGCGAAGTAGTCCAGGCCTTGAACTCTCAGCAATCCTCCTGCCTCAGCCTGCCAAGTGCTGGGATTACAGGTCTGCATCACAATGCCGGGCTCCCAGGGATAGCTTTTAGGGTACAGTTCTACCTGGCTGCATAAGTGGGACCAGGTACAACCTTGCTGTTCACTCTGGTACACAAGGTGATTTTGACAACGTCCACCCACCAAAAGGAGTGTCTAGTGGATGGCCTGGCACCCACTTGGTGTTTTTTTGGTTTTTTTTTGGTTTTTCAAGACAGGGTTTCTCTGTGTAGTTTTGGAGCCTGTCCTGGATCTTGCTCTGTAGATCAGGCTGGCCTCGAACTCACAGAGATCCACCTGCCTCTGACCTCCCAAGTGCTGGGACTAAAGGCGTGCGCCACCACCGCCACCGGCCTCACCTGGTGTTTAATGATGGCAGGCATCCTAACCCTGGCCAGCAGCCGAATCTCCAACAAGGAACTTTCCAGGCTTATGCAGAAGAAGCAGGAGGAGCCAGGGAGGGCATCCTCTTTATCTGCCTCATTTTATTCTTTATTGCAATGGCCACCAAACTCATGATCTGAATTTTTTTTTTTTTATTTTCTGAAATGAAACCATTGTACATTGTACAAACAATACCTACCGATGGAATAAATAAGTGAAAAATTATACTGCTGTACAACACACCAAAAAAAAAATTGTAGGAGAAAAAAAAAAAAAAAAAAGGTAACAGTGAAAACAAACAAAAAAGGTCTTTATATCTCTAACCAGGTCCTCGGCAATAGTCAACATTCCAAACCATGACACCGTCTGACGATGGGCAGTCACCACCCTCTAAGAATCGGTCAACAGCCTTCCGGGTTGTGGGTGTAAGTGCCAGCACTTTGTGGAATGTGTAGCCGCCATTTCCCCACCTTTAAGTTTTTGGGGAAGTTCGCCCTGGGAGCCCTTTAGGCCATGGGGCCTGATGTCCGCGGAAGGCATTTGCTTAGGATCCCCAGCCCCTGGCTCGGCCAGATGAAAGGTCTTAGATTCTGTGGTGGGGATGAGGGCGAGGGGTGAGGACCAGCGGCTCCGGAGAGAGAGGACCGTGGCGGGGAAGGAAGCACATTGGATTTTGCAGTCTGATCGCTCCGCGTGGAAGGCTTTCCTGGCCAGCGTGGAGTGCAGGGCTGCTGGCTCTTTGCCTGGCGTGGCCGTCGGGGGGGCCTTCGAATGGTCCCCCGTCAACGGCCCATTCCTACCTTCAGGCACTTCAGAGAAAAACTAATGACAGCCTCGGTACTGTGGATCTCATGTTTGTCTTCATGCCTCGACTCCTCTTGACTGTCCAGAGAGGCTGCAGGGGACAGAAGAGGTGCAGGTGGCCCTGGCCGCCCTGCTGGCTCCGTGGATGCATGTGTTGGGTTCTCCTTCAGCTGTTTACACTGTAACCTCTCGTTTCCCAGAACAAGAAATAAATATCCAAATTTGTCTTTCACCAAAATGGAGTTCTGCTGCAAAGAAAAATGTCGCCCTAACTCTAGAAGCTGGAGGTAAAGCCGCCTTGACCTTGAGATATGTTGGAGGTCGTTTATCTGGTTGCTTTTCAGCAAAGATGCAGAACACAGTTCTTCATAGAACTGACCGCCTGAGGGGCAAAATTGCTAAGTACAAGAATTTTTTTTTTTTTTTTAAGACAGAAACATTTTAGCATTGCTAACTTCAACATTAAGATTTTCAAAGTTTTTTTTTTTTTCTTCCCTTATTTCAGGAGATATTTTTGCATGAGGTATTTAAAATTCAGGAACATTTTGATTCTTCGTGAAGTATAGGAAATAGACAGCTCCCTTGAGAACAGAAAAAGAAGAAAGAGCTCTCCTCTCAGAAACTCTTAGAAAACGGAGCCTGGCGGACACTTCTCCTGGTGGTCGGGAGAAAGATCCACACGTCAAAAGGTTGGTACCTGAATATGCACCAATTCGCAAACAAAACAAAACAAAAAAACCAAACAAAACAAAAACAAAACGCCCCGCGCCCCCAAACACACAACTCTAGGAGCCAGAGTTCCAGTGCGGTAAGAAAGCATGGGGAGCTTTAAGGTCTGAGGACTCTGTGGAGGGATTTAAGAGCAAACCAGGCCTCAGAACTCAACGGCCCGCCGGCCGCCCACCGCAGGGCAGCAGTTCATCCAAGGGGTGTCTCCACTGAGCGAGAGAAAGCTGTCTCGGTGCAATCGAGGGCAGGGGGAGGGGGAGCCGCCGAGGCCCCTTTCTGGGGGTGTGTGCAAATCTCCCCAGTTCCTCGGTGCCCTGCTTCTGGCCTTTGAGGCCCAACCGTGAAGGTCCACTCCCTCGTGGAGGCCGATAGCGCGTGCTCAGACTCCATCCACCTGTTGCCTCTGAGAGTCAGAACACCATGCCAGGAGCATCTTGCCTGGGATTTGGGGTGTCAGGGGGACGGGGACACAAAGGGCAGCAGGTTTCCGTGGATTTGAAATCCAAGCAACGTCCCATGGGAGTTCAGCACCAGCTAGCCCTGCTGTTCCCGACCTTCCCAGCCCTGTACTATCCTAAGGAGACAAGCTGGCAAGCAGTCATTTTGTCCTCGGAGGGCCTGGAGAAGGCAGTGCCAGTGGTAGCTAGAGAGGGGGGAGAGAGGGTGGAAGTGCCAGAAGAATCTAAAGGCTTTGCATGTCAATCCGGGCTACTGTGGCTTGCAAACCCCTAGTCTCCACGGCTCCTGGAGGTGAGGGCAGGTCCTGAACCAAGGAGGCCAGCCCTTGGGAAATGGGGCTGACACTTTAGAGCCCCGGGGGCCCTGGAAGTTGGGGCTGACTCCATGTAGGGTACAGGGTGTGCCCAAACACTGCCTGCCTGAACCAGGAGCCACTGAAAGGTGCCTGATCTCCCGCCCCTCTACCCTGCCTGCTCTGAAGCAGTCTCGGGGCAGGGAGGGGGAGAGAGACAGTCAGTAAGAGGTGGGGGTTGGGGGTTGGGGGGGCAGCAGCCAACCAAAAGGAACGGGCACTTTTTGCCAGGAGAAATGCAAAAACCAGGAAGCATGCCAGAGGTAACCTCTAGGGTACAAGGCACAAAAAAAGAAAGCGGGATGGATTGGTTGAAGAGAGTGAAAAAATCCCCTATGAAAAGCAAATTCCTGATTGGTACCACCCTCAAATAGCTTATATCATTAAATAGAGAAGTGGGGGCGGGGAGGGGGAGGAGGGGGGGAAACAGCAGCAACATAAATGTAATCTTGGCTTCCGAGACAGTGTGCAGACACTCCTGAGCTGTCGACCCACCTCCCCAAGGACAGTCGCTCGAAGGTTTCGCTTCACAGCAGAGTTCGTCAGTGTCTGAGAAGTTCCGCCGTTCTAGGTGGTTTTTTTTTTGTTGTTGTTGTTTTTCTTGGATTTGCACATAGTAAACTTGAAACGTTAGTTCTGTTCACACCCAAGAGGAATCGCTTGGGCAGCGTTCTAGGATTAAGCCTGCGGATGTACCTGCCGTGAAACATGGACCCAAGGGTTCCACACTCGGCGTGGGCGGCGGCGTCTACATCTCTTCAGAGTTCTGTTGAGAGCACTCCAGCTTCATCTTTTTAGAGGGCGGCACTCCTTCCAAATCCTTCGGGGGAAGAAGAGAGGCGGCTGAGGTCAGTCTAAGCAGGGAGGGCAGTTAGGACGCAGGTGGACAGCAGGCTAGCTCCCGAGGGAACTCAGACTGAACCCATGAGCACTCCGTGGCCGGAGGGGAGGTTCCAGACACGTGGCAAACTTCAAATCCAAATGCCTTGGAGAGCCTGTGAAGCTCACCTCCTCAGTTACCCATTCACGCTGGCCCATCACACATGCGGCTCCTCTGTACTTTTAGCCCCTGGCCTTTGACTCCACACAGCCTCGACCGAGTTTCCCTTGTGACTAGTCCTCCCTGTCTGTGATGAATTGTGGAGAGTGAAGTCCCCGAGCGTAAGGTTCAGTTCGGCAACCTCTACCTCTACCTCTGAGATGGTTTCCCAAAAAACCCAGAGCTACTCCGCTGGGTGGACTGTTGCTCCTCAGGCTACAGGCACCTGGCTTGGTGCAAATGCTCAGCATTTCTTGAATGGCCACATGGAGCTGAATCTGGGGAAAGTGGTCTCTTCTCATCACTGAATTCCCAAGAAGCCTTATGGCCACCCAAAAGGTCATTCATTCACCAACAGTCCCCTCAGACCTCAATCATCACCTGAGACCAAACTCCAGACAGCCTCCATGCTAACTGGGCCTTTGAGGTGTCTTCCGGTTACCGCAAGCATGGGATAAAGCCTGTGCCTGCCTGGACAGCCCCCGACAGCCCCCTCTCCATCTGCTCCACCTTCATTAGCGGGCTCCACCTCCTGTACCCACCAGTCTGTTCATCTCTCTGAGCTGCCTCCACTTGCTTCTCTGTGGCCTCTTGACAGGGTCATCCAATATCACCCGAGCCCGCTCCTTAGACTCTAAACCACTCGTGGGAACAAAGGCTTCCAACATTTGCCCACTGACTTTCCGACCCATGCTCGACCTCTTCTTTCCAGTGCCGGGGAGGCTAGGTGACCAGTCCCAGTGGTCCCTTCCTCTCCCCTGGCCATTCTCGTCCTAGACCACCAGGCTCCAGCTACCCAGTGTTCTTTGCTCTTCTGTTCCTCGACTTCGGCCTGTCTTGAAGCCTGTCCTCTTCCTGGGCTCACAGGTTGCAGATCTCGGGCACAGGATACACCTCTCAATCTAAAGAGGGTCCAAGTCACCCCACTCATGCTTCTTCACATCTACCTATGTCGTCTCTCAGGCAGAGACTTGGAGTCCTATGTCTGTCTATCAAACTCTGCCTGAGCCGCCCTGGTCCCTGGAATAGGGCTTGGTTGGTAGTATGCGCTGTGTTAACTGTGATGAAGAGGCACCAGCTTAGGCATCAGAACTAAGAGACAGCTGAGTGAGCTTTCTCTGAGGACTCTGGACAGGACTTGGCATCATGGAAGCCAACTCACTTCCTCACTGGCCTTTGGAATGTAATGTTTTGGTTTTTGGTTTTTGGTTTTTGGAGACAGGGTTTCTCTGTGTAGCTTTGCACCTTTCCTGGAACTCGCTTTGGAGACCAGGCTGACCTCGAACTCACAGATATCCGCCTGCCTCTGCCTCCCGAGTGCTGGGATTAAAGGTGTGCGCCACCAACACCTGGCTGGCCTTGAACTCAGAGATCCTCCTGCCTCTGTCTCCCAAGGGGCACGCCACCACCCTTCGGCAACATTCCTTGTTTATACATATTGTGTATATGTGCATGGCCACGTGTGCGTGTAACACAACGTATGTGCAGAGGTCAGAGGGCAGCTTGGGGGGGTCATTTTTCTCTTTCCCCTGTGTGGTCCTAGATTTCAAACTTAGGCCATCAGGCCTGGTGCAAGTGCCTTTATCAGTGGCCTCATCTTGCTGACCCTCCTCACCCCCTTCTTTGAGACAGGGTATCACTATGCCGCCCTAGTTGGCTGGGAACTCAATATCTAGACTAGACTGGCCTTAAACTCACAGCCATCGGCCGGCTTCTGCCTCCCGAGTGCTGGGACAAAAGGCGTGCATCGCCATCATGCCTGGTTTCCCTGTTTGCTTTTTAAAGGGAGACACACGGGGTTGGGGATTTAGCTCAGTGGGGCAAGCGCAAGGCTCTGGGTTTGGTCCTCAGCTCTGAAAATAAAAAAAGGGAGACACAGACGTAAGAGGAGAAAGTAGGCAAACGTGCTCCCTGGGCTGCTGGTTCTGTCCGAAGGAGCAACCCTCTGTCATGCTGAGCATCTAATAGGGGTGGGTTAGCTCAGGCTGTTTCACATCAAGACAGAGCAGAGCCGGGCGGTGGTGGCACACGCCTTTAACCCCAGCACTCGGGAGGCAGAGGCAGGTGGATCTCTGTGAGTTCGATGCCAGCCTGGCCTACAGAGTGAGATCCAGGAAAGGCTCCAAAAGCTACACAGAGAAACCCTGTCTTGAAAAACAAAACAAAACAAAGACAGAGCAGAGGCAAGTCTCTGAGCTCTTGGGAGGAACGAGGAGAGAAGAACAGAGGACAAAGACATTTGAGACTCAGGTCAGCAAAAAGAGGTCCTCCTGACCCTAGAGGGAGTACAATACGAACTTTTTCTCTTTTTTCCTTTCCCTTTACGCTGGGACATGCCAGGCAAGGGCTCTACCACTGAGTTATACCCAGCTCATGCTCCTCTTGAATCTACCATCTTTCTAAATTTTTATTTTTAAAAGTTTATGTACTTATTTTATGAACATAAATGTATGTATGTAAGTGCACCATGTACCTCTGTCAGGTCCCTCAGAACTGGAGTTAGAAGATGGTGGTGAGCTCCTACGTGGGTGCTGGGAATCGAACCTGGGTCCTCTGCAAGCAATAAGTGCTCTCAACCACTGAGCCATCTCTCCAGCCCCTAACACCAACACACCACCGTGGCCCTGGCAGATGATATCTGTGTGTCTACACTGAGCTCTGGCTGCGTATCTTACCCACATTTTCTCATCTGATCTCCATTGACAGCTTGACAGATTGAGGCTCAGCAAGGTAGCCACCCAGATGCTAAGTGATACAGCCGTGGATTGCACCTGAGGCCTCACACAGGATCAGCAGGTGCTCCAGCCCCAGCTTCCTCCCCTCAACATCCTGTTACACTCAGACAACCTTCCTTCCAGATCAAAAGCCCTTCTAACACCTTTGGTGACACCTCTTCATCATGGTTCTCACAGTACCTCCTAAAGATCTGGTCCTATTCCGGGTAGCAGGGACACAGGGCAGGCCAGACAGAGATGAATGCACTCTCATTAAGTCTCCCAGGCTGGCTTTGAACTTGTGATCCTCTTGCCTCAAAGTCCCCAGTAGCTGGGATTACTGGCTTGCACCTCCATACCCAGCGTACTGGAGCTGGATTTGGATTTGAACCTGGGCTAGGCTCCATCATATCTGCCTCCCGCCTCCTGCCTTGTGTTTACACTGAACAGTCCAAGAAAGATGTTGGTACTCAGTTACAACACAGAATGGGGGGGTCTGAGCAGGGGGCTGGATCAGAGGCAAACTTCCAAAGAACAATCTGGCCTTCAGGTTTCTGAGGCTGAGTCTTCCTTAATTTTAAGGAACGTGGGGTCACTGGGATGACGTGCTACTTTCACGGGCCCACATAATACCCTCACCAAGCTGAGACTCGAATGACGGTGTGCACCCTCTACCCCAGAGGCTTCTTGAAGCAGGACCATGCATCCCTCCCATCATGGTGGCCCCAGGTGACAGAGGCTAACACTTTCAGCTGCTGTTGAGCAGACAGTGTTCCAGCTGTCCAACAGTGAAGCAGCATGACTTTCAAAGGACCACGGAGGACCCTGGCCCCACCCCACCGAGGCCCCGGCTGCAGGTACCTGAGACACTGCCGAAGCTTCTGTTGCCAACCCCGACTCTGCAGATGGCTGCCGCTCTGCTTTTTCTGAGCTGTTCATTGAGTTTTCCATCGAAGACTGTGAATTCTGCTCGTCAGAGGCATCTGAGCAAAGAGCAAGACAACAGAAGCTGTTTTCAGACACACGAGAAGCAGCACCAGATGGGCCAAGTACTAAAAATACCCGGATCTGGGTAGTTTTGTGGCTGGGGGTTTCCAGAGCTAGATGGGCTAAAGCTTGGGAAGTTCCTCAGTTATCTGCAAGTATCAGCAGGGCGGTTATAAATAGCCAGGCCACAGGTGGACTCTGTGGGTCTCCAACCCTCCTTCCAAGCAGACCTAGTCTGCCTGGAGGAAGAGGGCCACCCTGTACCCAATGCCGCCAGTGTCTGGCGCCCTCTGCTGGGCAGCAGGCACCATAGCAATCATGGCTGTCTCCTGGCTCCCGCAGGGAAACCATGACCAAAAAGACGTCAGCTGGCTTCATTCTCCTAATATCATAGGGCGCTGACTCTTGGCACACACTTCTCTTTTCCTTCTTCTAACTAAGTCTTTCCAAGAGTTATTTTTCTTTTATGTGGATGGGTTTTGTGCCTGCAAGCATATCTGTGCACCATATGTGTGCCCACTGCCCGCGGAGGCCAGGGAAGAACTTCTGATCCCCTGGAACTGGAGTTACAGATGGTTCTGAGCCACCAGTGGGGTTGCTTGGAACCAGACTGGGGTCCTCTGCAAGAGCAGCCAGTGCTCTTAACCACTGAGCCATCTCTCCAGCCTCTAATCTTAAAAAAAAAAAAAAACAAAAAAAACAACACAAAACCCCACATTTGTTTATTTAGTGTTTGCGCTTGCATGCCACAGTGAGCTTGTGGAGTTCAGAGGACAACCTGATGGGGTCAGTTCTCCCCTAACAGATGACTGAACTCAAGTTGGCAGGCGTGGTGACAAGCCCCTTTACCTGCTGAGCCATCTTGCCGCTCCCTAGACCAGCCTCAGACTCTATTGGTAGTTAAGAATAACCTTGACTTCTGGTGCTATGGACCTGAGTGCTGGGATCCACAAGTGTGCACTGCCATAACTGGTGTATTTGGCGCTAAGGATCAAACCCAGTGTTTTAAGAGTGCTTGGCCAAGTGAGTACCCTACCAACTGAACTAAATCCCTAGCCCCAAACTTCTCTTAATAATAAGGGTGTTTCTCTGGTGATCAGAGCAGTGAGTAACCACTGAGAACACAAAAACAAAAGTTGAAATCAAGCTGGACAGCAGTGGTGGCGCACACCTTTAAATCCCAGCACTCAGGAGGCAGAGCCAGGTGGATCTCTGTGAGTTCGAGGCCAGCCTGGTCTATAGAGTGAGTTCCAGGACAGGCACCAAAAACTACACAGAGAAACCCTATCTCAACCCCTCCCCCCACCAAAAAAAAAGGTTAAAATCAACTGTGCCAGGCGGTGGTGGCACACACCTCTAGATTCTGGGACACAAGGAAGAAGGCACCTCAAAATCTCACCTGAGCTGCTCACACATGGCCTCAATGACAAGTCACCCTGACTTTAAATTTTACTTTTAATCACTGAGGGAGGTATGTGCATCTCAGTGAGGGAGTCCACAGAGGCTACAGATGGTGGATTCCTGGGAACTAGAGCTACAGGAAGTTGTAAGCTACCCAACATGGGTGCTGGGAATCTAACTCAGATCACTCTTAACTGCTGAGCCATCTCTCCAGCCCTTACCCTGGTTTTATGCCTCCTCCTTTTTAAGTTTTTTTGGAGGCAGCTTTTCTCTGTGTATCCCTGGCTGTCCTGGATCTCACTCTGTAGACCAGTTGGCCTCAAACTTAACAGAGAGCTGTCTGTCTCTGCCTCCCGAGTGCTGGGATTAAAGGCATGTGCCACCACCATCTAGCTGCACCCTGATTTTAAAAAGCCTACTACGATAATGTTGAAGAATGCCTAAGTAACCACGGCTTACTTTCTGAGGCAGAGGAAATATTAAAGAGCAAAATCCAAGCATGAACTGAAAAAACATGTAAGTAATGTGGGCACACAGCCAGCAGCTGCCTGGAGCCTGAGGCAGATGGGGGTGCAGGCGGCTAGATTACACAGCTCCCAGCCCGCCTGCTGCTATCCAGACCAGCAGCCCACCTGGACATGGCTGGTCAGAGTTCCTGTACAGGGCTTTCCAATGGCCCCAGGGTGGGGCTCCACTGACAACCCAGAAGCAAAGGGACTCAGTTCAGAGACAGATTTAAATTCAAACACTGCCTTTGCCCCCGGTGAATCAGGGGACTCTGTCCAAGACCCCTGCCTCCCCTATAAAAACAAGGTTGACAATGGCTGCCCTGTCCAGTGGCTGTGCGGATTATCTGTGACGGCATGGACAGATCCCAAACTGGCCAGTCCTGGAGGCACAAGGCTGTAAATCTAGCATTTGGAAGGCCGAGGCAGGGAGATCAAGAATTCAAGGCCAATCTAGGCTACACAGTGACAACCTGTCTCAAAAATAACACCCGCCCCTCCTTCGAATTAACCCTAGGTGGGCGGGGTAACTGGTGGACTCTCTAGGACACAGACTCACACTCTCTGTAAACCTAAAAGTTCTTGCACTTTGTCTCTTTACCTATTTATTATATATGCTGGCCTAGAACTCAACTGTATCACTCAGGCTGGCTTCAACTGTGGCAATCTCTTCCCTTGGTCTCCTGAACGCTGTGACTACTATAGCCTGAATGCCTGGCTTAGATTCACATTGAAAACTCAGGTTAATGGCAGTTCCTCAAAAACTTAAACAGATGACCCAGAAATTTCTATTTTCAAAAGAACTGAAAAGCAGAGACTCAAAGGGTCTTGACTATGAACAACACGGCAGTACTATTCACAATGGTGAATCCAACGGAGGGGACAGCCAAATTGACAGACAAAATGTGGTCTTCCTTAGTGCAGACTATTACCCAGTCATAAAAAAGGAACAAAGGAAGGCCGGGGAGACGGCTCAGGGGGTAGAAGTACTAGCCACACAAGCCTAACAACCCAGATTTGTTCCCCAGAACTCATGTCAAAATCAGGACGCAGTGGCACACATCTGTAATATCAGGACTCCTATGGCTACCGAGAGATGGGAGGTGGAGACGGGGCTGGCTCAGAAGGTCCAGGGCCAGCCCAGCTAGCCTGGATTAAACAGCACAGCCGCAGAAGCGAGACTCTGCCTCGATAGAGTGGAAGGCAAGAGACATGATGTTCTTTATGTAAAATGTCCATGCATGCATGCACACACGCACGCAGGCACGCAGGCACCAGAAGGACTGGTCATTGTAAGGGAATGGTGAGGGAAGGCATGGGAGGGATTATGCACGAGCACATAGGCAGGCAAGCATGCAGCGGATTAGTCATTATAAGGGAATGGTGAATGCAGTATGTGCAGTTTCTTTGTGGACTGAGAAAAATGTTCTGGAACAAGACAGAGATGACAGACTATTCTAGACACTGGTGCACTGTTTTTCACTTAGAAATGGCTCAGTTCCATCTTCTTTTTTTTTTTTTTTGCTTTGTTTTGTTTTGTTTTTCGAGACAGGGTTTCTCTGTGTAGCTTTGCGTCTTTGCTGGAACTCACTTGGTAGCCCAGGCTGGCCTGGAACTCACAGAGATCTTCCTGGCTCTGCCTCCCGAGTGCTGGGATTAAAGGCGTGTGCCACCACCGCCCGGCTCCATCTTTTTTGTGTGTGGAGGGATGGGGTCTCGGGTGGTGAGCCCAGGCTGTCTCCTAGACTAAGCATGATGATGTCTACACCCGAGCTTTACCAGCACCAAAGCGGTTCATTTCATGTGACTTTTCTTTTTGGAGACAGGTTTTACAACAAAGCTACGAAGCACAGGCTAGCCTCAAATCTGTGATCCTTCTGCTGCAGCCTCTCAAGTCCTGGGATGACATGGGGTACCACCAGGTCTGGGGCATGAATTTCAAGTTACTAAGGAGGAGAAGTTGGGGGCTGGGGAGATGGCTCAGTGGTTAAAAGCGTCCGCTGCTCTTGCAGAGGACCTGGCCTTGGTTCCCAGCATCCACGGGGTGGCTCACAATCATTGGTAATGTCAGTTTTAGGGGATCTAACACCCTCTCCTGATCTTTGAGGGTATCGGACACACACGTGGTACAAATACATACCTACAGGCAAGACACTTACATACATAAAATAACATTTTTTTTAAAGGGAAAAGTTACAGGGCCAGGCATGGTGAGACACTTTTAATCCTAGCATCCAGGAGGTAGAAGCAGGAAGATCTGTGTGAGTTCCAGGCTAGCCCAGGCTACACAGTGGGTTGGGGAGAAAGAAAACAAAGACAATTTGGGTATGGCAGTGCATATTTGTAATCTCAGCACATGTCAGGAGTTCAAGACCAGTCTTGGCTGCTACATGATACTCTGCTTGGAGAGAAGAAAGAAGAAAAAGAAAAAGGAAGAAAAAAAAAACCCACCACATTAATTTTGTCTTCTATTTCATAATCTATTTGTTTGCTTTAACAAAACACATTTGTAACTGACCTAAAAAGTCTGCCTTATCGGTGGCTTTGCCTCTGTGGCCGGTTTGTTTTCTGTATGCATCGGGCTCTGCAGATGGAGTGGGGGAGGGTTTAACACTCCCCAGGCAGTCAGTCACAGGAGATCTGGAGATTCCCACTGCCTGTTTGCTGGCAGAGGCATGCCTGGGCTCGAGGCCTCCTTGAGAGCCAGGCCTGAGGGCCCCGAGAGGGTCAATGCTGCAGCTTGTATCATGCCAGGCCTCAGGACAGCAGTCTGTTCTCTGAGCGGCCTGGTGCCTCTGGAACTCACCCAGGGGAAATTATTTTCCCGGGGGCCTAAATTTAGTCCAGGGAGCTTGGACATTATGTCATTCCCTGAGCTTACCCAGCAGTAAACAAGTTCAAAGCAAGGTCAACAGCTAGTGGCCAATCCGCCCTGTCCCAGTTTACCCACCTGTGGGGAGGTCACATGGGTCCTGGGCTTATGCCCTGTGCATGGGGAGCTGGGGCAGGTGGGTACAAGCCCAGTGGCCTGGGGTGACTGGAAGAGGATCCTGGTATGATTCCCACCTGGGCCTATAAAGCATTTGGTGCAGTTGGGGTGTGGGGGTATAAAAGATAGCAGTCACCAAAGGGCTACCCCAAATGTAACTCTTACAGCTGAGCTCAACTGGCCCATTAGGGGAAAGGGGGCCCAGGTTCAAGTGGGAAATAAGGCTACAGATGGACAGCAGGACAGGAACGACACCAAGAGGGCTCCAGATATGACCACACTCACCCCAGTAACCTCAGAACTACCCCCCCTACTCACAGAGTGGGGGATGAGGGGCCCTCCACAGCTCCCCAACTCCTTCCTCCACCCCGGAATTGTGCTGAGCACTTTGCTGATACCCCCATACCCTTCATTCCTTGCTGTACCCTGACAAGGGAAATCACTTTTATTGGTCTCATTTTAGAAACAAGAAAACAGGTAGGTGCATAGGAGTCTACGTTGCCCGTCCAAGGCCACTCCGTAGTAAACAGCAGCTTGGCTGTGGCTATGGTCCATCCCAGCCCCTCCACCTTCTGCCTCAAGCATTATCTAACCAGCAAGATGCTGGGAAGCCCAGGGGGTTGGCCCTGACTACAAGGGCCCTCAAGAGGAAATGAGATGTCAGGCTCACAGAAGTAAATGGCAGGAGGCTTTAGCAAAGCCATTAGGGTAATAAGCAAACTGTGTGTGTGTGTGAGTGTGTGTGTGTGTGTGTGTGTGTGTGTGTGTGTGTGTGTATCTGTGTGTGTATCTGTGTATATCTGTGTGTGTCTGTGTATATCTCTGTGTGTATCTGTGTGTGTGTGTGTATATCTGTGTGTGTGTGTGTGTGTGTGTGTGTGTGTGTGTGTGTGTAGGCCATAACTAGGGGACAGGGAACTACTGCCAGACAGCAGGGTGTGATGTAGCATCCTGAACATACAGGACAGTCCCACAGCAAAGAATTCCTTAGTCTCCAAAGCCAACAGTGCCAAAGCTAAGTACCCTTGCTCCGGCATAAAGCCATATTACCCATTACCTCTTTGGAAGAAACTCCAGCAGGACTGCCATATTTGTGTTTGTGTGTGCATGTGTGTGTGCATGCGTGTGTGTGTGTGTGTGTGTGTGTGTGTGTGTATGTGTGTGTGTGTGTATCTCTGTGTGTATGTATCTGTGTATGTGTATATCTCTGTGTGTGTGTATATCTGTGTATGTGTATATCTGTGTGTGTGTATATCTGTGTATCTGTGTGTGTGTATCTGTGTATGTGTATATTTGTGTGTCTGTGTGTCTGTGTATATCTGTGTATCTGTATATCTGTGTATGTGTGTCTGTGTGTCTGTGTATATCTATATCTGTGTGTGTATATCTGTGTATCTCTGTGTGTGTGTGTGTATATTTGTGTATCTGTGTATGTGTATATCTCTGTGTGTGTGTGTGTGTGTGTGTGTGTGTGTGTGTGTGTGTGTGTGTTGGTAGGGTGGACCCATGGCCTCATGCATGCCAGGCAGCACTCTACTCTGCCTCATGGGGTGGAGGAATGCAAGCACAGGAAATATGGAGTAGAAGAGACTCACCTTGCGTCTCCACCCTAATATCTAAATCATTCCCCGTGTGCTGGCTGGTTTTCTGTCAACTTGACACAAGCTGGGGTCATTTGGGAAAAGGGACCTTAATTGAGAAAATGCTCCTCAGAATGGCCTGTGGACAAGCTGTAGGGCATTTTCTTGATTGATGGGAGGCCCAGCTCACTGTGGGCTGTGCCACCTCTTGGCTGGTGGTCCTGGGTGCTATAAGAAGGCAGGCTGAGCAAGCCAGTGAGCAGCACTCCTTCCTGGCCTCTGGCTCAGTTCCTGTCTGCAAGTTCCTGCCCCGAATTCCTTTGACAACAGACTGTGATATGGAACTGTAAGCTGAAATAAACCATTTCCTTCCTAAGTTGCTTTGGTAATAGTATTTTATCATAGCAAGAGAAACTCAACCAAGACCCTCTGTATCCTGACCTACACACCCACTTCCGCCCTACCCAAGAGCCACCCTCCCGCATGGACACTCCCCCACATGCTCAAAAAAGGGCGGCCACACTGAATCTGAGACCCTTGAGCCTCGCTGGACTTCTCTACCTGCTCTCAGACCACCCTGCCAGGCCTCTTGCTCTTCAGGACTCCTCTAGCTGAGGTCTGAACTGCACACTGCCCAGCTCACCCTAATGGTCAGTCAGACAGGCCCTCTAAACACCCACCGGCCCCCTCAGCACTCCCTGGGGTCAGTCAGTCACACCAACATCCCGCAGTTCCCTCATGATGCATCATTTGGGGGACTTGGTCTCTCTGACTGGAATAGCGGCCCTCCTGGAACATCAGCTCTTCCTCGAAGCCTGGGTCAGATGACACCACCACCGAGAAGACTCCCTTTCTGTACTATGACCATGACCTCAAAAGTCCCCTGGCCTAGGGGCCAGACAGCTCCATGGGTGAGTCAAGTGGAAAGTAATGTGGAAATAAAACAAAACAAATCTTTTTTCAAAGACATAGGCACTTCTCCAAATTGACCTTGAACTCAGTGTGTGGCCAAGGATGACTCTGAACTTCTTTCTGGTCCTCATACCTCCATCTCCCAAGTGCTAGGATTACAGGATTGCACCACACTCAGCCTACACAGTACTAGGAGTAGAACCCAGGGCTTCCTGCATGCTAGTGCTCTACCAACTGATTTATATCCCCTTCTCCCCGTCTCGTGTGTGTGTGTGTGTGTGTGTGTGTGTGTGTGTGTGTGTGTGTGTGTGTGTGTGTGTGTGTGTGAGAGAGAGAGAGAGAGACAGACAGACAGACAGACAGACAGACTGACTGACAGACTAGGGATTAAACCTAGAGTCCTTGCCTGGTAAGAGCTCCACCACTGATCTCTATCTTTAACCTTTTATCTATTTATTTGTTTTTATTTTGTGTATGAGTATTTCACTACATGTAAGTGCTCCACATACATGTAGTGCCCTTGGAGGCTAGAAGAGGGCACTGGATTGTATCCCCTAGAACTGGAGTTACAGACAGGTATGAGCTACCATGTGGGTGCTGGGAATTGAACCTGGGTCCTCTGTAAGAGCAGCCAGTGCTCTTAACTGCTGAGCCAGCTCTCCAAACTTCCTTGTTTCGTTCTATGTTGGCCCCGGATTTGCTCTGTAGCTCAGGCTGCCCTCACACTGGTCACATTGTACTTCACTGGGCTGGGAAGACAGCTCTATACCACCCACAACCAGTTATTAGCTCTTGTACCAGTTCCTCTGCTCTACTCTGGCCTAGCTACCACTCTCCCTCACACAATGGCCGCCATCTCACAAAGGTGTGGCTACCTCCACCCTGGGCACATCACTTTCCCTCAGTTCTCTAGGCCTTGTCAACCCACGGCTCATAAAAAGCAGGGGGACAGTGGCCTTATGAGCTCACCACATGTGGAGCCCAGCCTCCTCTCTGACTCTATCTTACTTTTCCAGCCCCTCACTTCTCTTGCCACACCGACCTTGCCTCTGCCTCAGGACCTTTGTATCACCCGTTTATCTGCCCGATGTTCAGCCCCCTGACTTGGGCTTGCTTACTTGCCCGACTCCACCTTTACCTGCTTTATGTCACTACAAGGCAGCCTTATCCTATCACCTTCATAATTGACAACAAGACTTTCATCCCCTTTTCTAATTCTGGTGATTGATATTTAATTTCATTATTTATTTATTTGCTTGCTTATTTATTTGTTTATTTGTTTATTTATGGTTCTCCCATCCCTCCAGATAGAGTTTCTCTATGTAACAACTCTTGCTGTCCTGGAACTCACTCTGTAGACTAGGCTGGCCTTGAACTCTGAGATCCACCTGCCTCTGCCTTCCAAGTGCTGGGATTAAAGGCGTGAGCCACCACCATCTCCACATTGAGACACACAGACACAGACACAGACACAGACAGACAGACAGACAGACACACACACACACACACACACACAGCAGTGATTTTTTTTTTTTTAAACATGATCTGCAATCCAGGCTAACCCTAAACTCCTAATCCTCCTGCCTCTACCTCCCAAGTGCTAGGATGACAGGCATGTATTATATGCTCAGTTTATGTGGTGCTGGGGATGGAACCCAGCCCAGTTGGCTTGTCTGGCTGCAGACTGCTGAGCAGCAGCCCCTCTGTGCCCCATCCCTGGACGGCAAGTACCTTCAGTTCCAGGGTGCTCTTTTCCCTCGGCCTGGGCCTCATCAGCCTTGGCTTCGGGGCCATCACTGGGCACAGGTGCGTTGGGCTCTGGGGCAGGGCTGGAGTTGCTGCTGTTCTCCTGTTTGATGGGAGAGGCGTCTGCTATGGAGCTCTGGTTGCTGTTATCATCTGCACAGGAACAGAGCACAGGTTGACATGCTATAGCTGTTGAAGAGAGGGGAACGAGAGCGTGCATGTGTGTGGCTGGGGCTCAGCTTTCCTATGCCTCATTACCTTTGGCCTCATAGCCTGTGAGGCCAGGGAGTCTCACAGCTAGCCTGATTGCCCCCTCTCAACACCTCCCCCGTAGTGGCTAACTAAGGAGGTCCCTGTGTCTGGAGCCTGCCAGACAGAGATGGTGGCAGATTGGAAAGAGCTCGAGGCAGGAAGGACCAGACAAAACAGTGAGTGCTCCTGGTCTTGACAGGCCCACAGCGGCTCATGAAGGCACACAGTAGCTTGAGCTGCTTGAAGATCAAGCTAGTCAACATCTCAGCATGAAAGGAGGGGCTGTTGACTCTCCTGGGGTAGAGTCTGTGTTTTCTCTAAGGGTGTCACCCTTGGTAGGCTGACCATGCTTCAGTGGATGGGCCACACCCATGGGTATATGAGCAGCACAAATTAGATTCAGTTGGTTATCAAAAAACTGAGGACACACAGGACTAGAGAGACGGCTCAGCAAGATACTGGCTGCTCTTGCAGAGGATGCAGGCTTGGCTGCCAGCATCCATATGGCAGCTCATGAACGTCCAAACCTCCAGTACCAGGGGCTCTAACCCCCTACTGCCCTCCATACATGAAATAAAAATAAATCAATCTTTTTTCTTTAGCCATGGTTTCACTATGTATGTAGTCCTAGCTGTCCTGGAAGTTGCTATGTAAATCACGCTGCCCTCAAACTCACAGAGATCCACCTGCTTCTGCCTCTCAGAGATCCGCTGGGATTAAATGTGTGCGCCACAATGCCCAGATAAAATAATTAATCTTGCTGGGTGGTGGTGCACATCTTTAATCCCAGCACTCGGGAGGCAGAGGCAGAGGCAGGTGGATCTCTGTAAGTTTGAGGCCAGCCTGGGCTACAGAGTGAGTTCCAGGACAGCAAAGGCTACACAGAGAAAACCTGTCTTGAAAAAAAAATTAATAAATCTTCTTTTAAAATATGGGAACAAGGAAGAAAGGAAGATGGGAGGGATGGAGTGGGTCTGGGAGGTCTTATGGGACAAATATGATCAAAGTACATTTTATATATATATGTGTGTGTGTATATATATATATATATGTGTGTGTATGTATATATATATATGTGTGTGTGTATATATATATATATATGTGTGTGTGTGTGTGTATATATATATATATATATATATATATATATATATATAAAATTTGAAATAAAAATACTGATTTAAAAAAAAAAAACTTTGGGGGGTCCATGAGGCTTAATTCTGGGTGGAGAAAATCAGGTATTTGTGTATCAAGCCATGAAATAGTGTTACAACATCCCACCTCATTTCCTGAAGCTCCAGACTAGATTCCTGTTGATGCAAAATAACAAGGGGAACCAGGCATGGTGGTGCACGCCTTTAATTCTGGCACAGGGTAGGCAGAGGCAGGTGGATCTCTGTGAGCTCCAAGTCAGACAGGCAGGGGCAAGAGCACCAGAAATTAATCATTACTTTATTTATTTCTTCTGTGTATGTGTGTGCCTGCTGGTAATTCTGTGCACCATCACAAACAGGTGCTTGTGGAAGGCAGAAAAGTTCCCCTAAAACCAGCTTACAGGTGGCTTTGATGCGGTCCTGGAAACAAAACCCAAGTCCTCTACAAGAAGTGCTTTAGCTACTCATCTATCTCTCCAATCCCAGGAATCATTTTTATAAGACTTATTTTAAAAATTGTCTTGTTTTTTGAGACGAGGTTTCTGGGTATAACAGCCCTGGTTGTCCTGGAACTCGCTTTGTAGACCAGGCTGGCCTCGAACTCACAGAGATCCGCCTGCCTCTGCCTCCTGAGTGCTGGGATTAAAGGCGTCCACCGCCGCACAGTCCTTATCTGAATTTTGTGGTAGGTTTGTATGTGTGCATGTGGGTGTGTACACATGGGTGGAGGTGCTCAATGGAGGCTTTGGATCCCCTGGAGCTGGATGGAGTTAGTTATAAACCCCTGAGTAGTGCTGGGAATTGAACCCGGGTCCTCTGGAAGACCATCAAATGCTCTTAACCACTTGAGCCGTCTCTCCAGCCTCACCCACAAAAAATTTTAAGTTAATTTATGTGGATAGATGTTTTGCTTACATGTAGGTCTGCATCACATGCATGGCCCGGCACCCACCGGTGCCAGAAGAGGGTATTGGCTCTCTTGGGTTTGGCATTACAGATGGCTGTGAACCACCACTTAGGTGCTGGGAATTGAACCTGGGTTATCTAGGAGCAACCAATAAATACTCTTTACCACTGAGCCACCTCCCCAGCTCCTACTCTAACCCCACCAAAAACTTTTAAAAAGCATTGTTTTATGGCCAGACATGGTATAGCACATGCCTTTAATCCTGGCACAAAAAGTGTTTGTTTGTTTGTTTGTTTATCTATCTATCTATTTATTTTCAAGACAGGGTTTCTCTGTGTTGTTTTGGTGCCTGTCCTGGATCTCACTCTGTAAAACCAGGCTGGCCTCGAACTCAGAGATCCACCTGGCTCTGCCTCCTGAGTGCTGGGATGAAAGGCGTGCACTGCTGCCGCCCGGCCTACACTTATTTATTTTGGTGTGTAATACATTTTGTGTGCAGGGGCAGACACCTGTGTGGAGGTCAGAGAACAGTCTGGCATTTACAGATTTTCCAGGAATCTAACCTTGGGTCTTCAGGCTTTCCCTGAAAGCGTTTTGATATACTAAGCTATTTCCCTGGACCAGAAATCAATTTGAAAAGGACTGGCATATGCTCATGGTAAAATACTTTCCTACCTTCCTAATGCCCTGGGTCCTGTCCCCATCACAGAGGGACCAAGAAGCCAAACAAAGAAAGGAAGGAGAAATGGGGAAGAATACTAAGGATGAAAGAAGAGACCTAATCAGTAAGTACTACGTGCGCCAAGTAATTGAATCTAATTTGGAACGCGCCAGCTATAACACATTTTGGAACAATTGGGGAATTTGCATATGGTCTGGATTCTTAAAGTTATTAAGGGATTATTGTTAATTTTGTTAGGAGAGATAATGGCACAGTGGGTCTGGGTTAATGTCACCCTTTGGCAACGTATGCTGAAATGGGTAGGTACAGATTAAACACGGCTAGGTGGGGAAATGTACTTTAGCCCAAACTGTAGACAACTGTCAGGGCTCCACAGACTTCATACCCAAGAGACATGTGTCTTCTGTGCAAATTAAAAGTCAATCACAAACAAAACATTAAAAAACACTCGGCAAATTTGGCCTAGTGCTCATAAAAACCGAAGCAGGGAGTCGATGGGGCTTATCACACCGTGTTTTCTTTTCTAAAGATTTATTTATTTATTATGTATACAGAAGAGGGCACCAGATCTCATTACAGATGGTCGTTAGCCACCATGTGGTTGCTGGGAATTGAACTCAGGTCCTCTGGAAGAACAGTCAGTGCTCTTAACCTCTGAGCCATCTCTCCAGCCCCTCCCCCCCAGTGTTTTCTCTACAATGAGACTGATGAAGAGATAAGAGGTAATGGGGCAATGGATTAATGGTTCAGGTGCAGACAGATCTGCGACCCAGGGTATACCTCCCCTTGTCCTGAACCCCCTTCAAGGGTACAATCATTTTATTTGATTTTTAATTTTTATAGAGGAAAGCATAAATGCATCCCCAACTCCCACAAATTACACAGTTGAGTTTCCCACACTGGGGAGAATCACTGGGGTAATGTGTGAATCAGCAAATCACAAGTGTAATGGAGGAACCCTGCTTCGCCCTTGGAAACCACCTTCCAGGCCATGACCTCCTCTGCCAGGTAAGTATGATACAGTCATTTTAGACCGAAGATGCCCAAGTGGTGATCTTATAGAAACACTCTATCACTTGGCAGCTCATGCTTACAATCCTAGTATTCAGGAGCAGAGCCAGGAGGATTACTGAAAATCTGAGATCGTCCTGTCCTACGTAGTGAGTGCAGGCCAGCCAGGACTTCAAATTGAGACAGTTTCAAACAAGACGAATAGCACTATAATCTGAGGCTGTCTCTGTAGGCGGTGCTATGTGAAGGATCTTGTAAAAAGGAGGAGGGCTAAGGTGCTCCAAGAGCTCTGGGTACCTACTATGTGTCACGCTCTGAGAAAGCACATTTACAATTACCCCATTATGTTCTGAAAACAAGGCCTTGCCATGTGGTCCAGGCTAGCCCCAAACTTACTGTCTCGAGCAATCCTCTGGCTTCACCTTCCAGGTAGTTGGGACTACAGGTGCACTACCATGCCCAGACACTGCAATTATTCAACAACAGACTCATGGGTACCTACCTACCTGATATTGCTACCAAAATTCTTACAGATGGGAGAATTGACCCCTCAGATCTATCTGCTGTTTCTTTGTTTTTATTTAAGACAGTCTCATGTAGCCCATGACACCGAGGATGACCTTGAACTCTGGTCCTCCTCCCTCTATCTCCCCAGGGCTGGGATTACAGATGTGTGCCTCCCATCCGATGTAGAACAACTCTCAACCCCTGGTCTTTCTTTTACCTCCACCTGGAAGGAGCACCAGGCAGTCACACAGCCCAGCTGATCTCATGTAACTATACTCTGGAATGCTAGTTACATAAAAGCATTCTCTTGTGAACTCTTGACTTGAAATATGTGTTCTCCTCATTTACCTTCAAGAAAGTCAAAATTTTCCTGGGTCAAGACTCAAATGTGATGGAAATTCTGTTAATAAATGACAGTGAGCATTAATGTCCAACCAGGTAGATGTTGGGGCCCGGGCCTGGGAACTGTGGTCCACAGCTGACATGGCTGAATCTGTAGACTACAGACACCCGTGTGGGTGACCTCCACAGCTCCTGCTGTGCCCCTTCCCAGCCTTCCGGAACACCCTTGCCAGGCCCACAGCTGTCCCCAAGCCTTCATGCTTGGCCACCCCTGCCTTGGTCTTGGTTGTTCATGAGCTAACATGAAAAAGATGGGGAGCAGGTGGATATGTTCCTTACGTCCAGGAGCTGGCTCTTTCCCCCATCAGTCCAGACAGCAAGTCTAGATTCTGCCTACGAAGGCTCGTACATGTCAACTCTAGCATTGGAAGTTACCAGCTTGCTAATGGGGTGAGTTGACATCCCCCGCGCCCCCGCCCCCAGCCATAGTTCTTCATCTGTGAGATGAGCCTTGTTGTTACCAGACGCTTGGCACATAGGGATAGGACCCAGAGCTTGTGCAAGCCAGGTGAGCACTCTGTCAATGGAACCACATCCCCAACCCTAGTTTGTTTTGTTTTGTTTCGTTTTGTTTTGTTTGAGACGTAGTCTCATGTAGTCCAGCCTCGAACTCCTGATCCCTCTGCCTCCATCTCTGGAGAGCTGGGATTACAGACCTGTGCTGCCACTACATTCTCGGATCTTGGGTCTTTCTTTGCTCGTTAACCAGCAGCAAAACCCCGTGGTGTTTTGATGAAGCCAAGTCACTAAGAAACAAGGCGCCTTGATTAGGTGCCAGGGACTGGGAATCAGGAATGGTTAGTTTGGGTAAATGAGGGGTGCTGGGTAATTTTATGACAACTTGACACAGGTTAGAGTCATTTGAGAGGAGGGAACCCCAACTGAGAAAATTTCCCCGGAAGTTTGGACTGTAGGCAAGCCTGTAGGGCATTTTCTTTCTTTCTTTTTTTTTAATTGTTGTTTTTTCGAGACAGGGTTTCTCTGTGTAGCTTTGGAGCTTATCCTGGAACTCGCTCTGTAGACCAGGCTGGCTCTGCCTCCCAAGTGCTGGGATTAAAGGCGTACGCCACCACTGCCCAGCTGGGCATTTTCTTTCTTTCTTTCTTTCTTTTTTCTTTTCCATATACAGAAGAGGGCACCAGATCTCATTACAGATGGTTGTGAGCCACCATGTAGTTGCTGGGAATTGAACTCAGGACCTCTGGAAGAGCGGTCCGTGCTCTTAACCTCTGAGCCATCTCTCCAGCCCGGGGCATTTTCTTAATTAGTGACTGATGTGGGAGGGCCTAGTCCACTGTGGATGGTGCCACTCTTGGGCTGGTGGTCCTGGGTTCTATAAGAAAATAGGCTGAGTGAACTTATTGCCTCTGCCTGCTCAAGATGAGGCAGGCTGTGTCTGCGGGCACCAACAGCTCAAGTGAACCACTAATTCCTTTTTGACTTCAACGAATCTACTGGACACCACCTGGTACAAAAGGGTTAGAATGGCCAAAGGTACACATGCATGCACGGGCCATCGAGAGGGCTCAGTGGGTAAAGGTGTGGTCACCAAGCTTGATGACCCGAGTTCGATCCCTTGAACCTACTTGGTTAAAGAAGAAACTGTCTCCCGAAAGTTGTCCTCTGATACTGCAGTACTCCTACATCTCCCCAATTCACACATAAAATCAATAAATGCAATTAAAAAACTTCAAAAGTCAAAACATTAAAATCAAGATCAAGAGCCAGGCGGTGGTAGTGCACGCCTTTAATCCCAGCACTTGGAAGGCAGAGGCAAGTGGATCTCTGTGAGTTCGAGGCCAGCCTGGTCTCTAAAGTGAGTTCCGGGAAAAGCGCAAAGCTACACAGAGAAATCCTGTCTCGAAAAACCAAAAAAAAAAAAAAAAAAAAAAATCAAGATCAAGAGTTGGATGCGTATCTAGTACCTGGGAGCCAGAGACAAGATCACTACAAGCCTGAGGACAGCCTGGGCTACATAATACATTTTATAATACAATTTAGACCAGCTTGGGCTATAGAGTGAAACACTGTCTCAAAAACAAAAAACAAAACCAAACAAACAAATAAAATAAACAACAACAACAAAATCCCATTACAGGGCTGGCAAAATGGCTCAGTAGATAAAGGTGCTTGCCACCAAGCCTGGGGACCCGAGTTCAATCCTCAGGACCCACAGGGTGCAGGGAAAGATATGACTCCCACAAGTTGTCCTCTGACTTCCACATGTGTGCCATGGCATGTGCACATATAATAAATAAATGTATGGGCGGGGGTGGCACATGGTTTTAATCCCAATACTAGGGAGGTAGAGGTAGTTAGTTAGATGTGTGAGTTTCAAGCCAGCCTATTCTATACAATGAGTTCCAGGCCAGCCAGGGCTACACAGTGAGCCATTGTTCTCCAAAACAAAAACAAAACAAAACAATAAATAAACCAACTAAGGGGAGAGAGAGAGAGAGAGAGAAGGAGAGAAGAAAGGGGGTAGGGGAGAGAAGTATGGTAGATGCTGGAAGCGTGGGGCCAGCCTGGAGACAGACGGGGTGACCAGGGGGGCTAGAGCGTCCATGTCTCCCCTAAGGGATGACCGCTGTTCCTGCCTAGCCAGCTGCTTCTAGCACTGAAACATCTGACTTCTCAAACAACAGCAGTAAAGCAGGCTTTCTGATTTATAAATATCAAAAGCTGCTATATGGTTTGAATCTTAAACGTCCCCAAAGGCCATGTGTTAAAATCCTCAGCTTGGTGCAGGCGGGAGGCAGTAGAAACTTGAAGAGGCGGGGCCTAGGGGGAGGTCTTCTGGCCACTGAAGAGGTCCCCTTGACCCCCTTGGTTTTGAGATGCGGTTTCACTCTATAGCTCAGGCTGGCCTAGAATTCACTATGTAAGCCAGGCTGTGATCTCCCTGTCTCTCCCTCCTGAAGACTGGGACCATAGGCATGCATCTCCAAGAAGGCCTGTTCCGCTTCCTCGCTGACCCCACCGTGATGTGCTAGCCCACCAGAGGCCCCCAAAACAACAGCATCAACTGAACAGATTCAGCCTCTGATGTCGTAAGCCCAAGTCAACCTTTCCTCTTTCAAACTGCAGCATCTCAAGCGTTTTGTTATAGTGACAGAAACCTAATCATCTCCCACCAAAACTTCAGGTTGGAATGTCTACAGTGGCTCTCCTCGTAGGGACGGGGCAACCCGGGAGGGGATAAGAGAGGCCTGTCCGGACAGGCGGTGCACATGCTGTGCTTTGGAACAGGCTGGCTATGAGGTGTGTGCATTTTATGGACATTTCACGGAGCCATAGGTGATTTGAGCCTTTCCTCTCAATAAGATGAAAGACAGACAGACAATGTGAAAACAGGAAATTGGCTATATCGCAGCCCCAGCCTCACCCTGATGGATAGGACGAACACACATCACAACTTCTAAAATCAGACAACCAAGGAAGTTAGGCTGTCAAGAGAGGGCAGTGCTCGGGTTCCTATGGTGACCACGAACTGCTCAGAAACCCATTCTGGAGTTTCCCAAGAGCAAAGGAAAAATGGAGGGTGGGAAATACAGTCATGGGTCCTGGCACATCGCACTCCCTTCTCCCCAATCTTCCTGGGTAAGGAAAGGGTGTGATTTTGATGTTTCTGTTTTGTTTCTTGGCTAGGTATGCCAGGGAAAGAAATGTCTCCTCTGAAGAGCTCCTCCTTGGCACAGAGGCCTGGCAGTCTTGCCCAGCCCTCCTACCCTTTGCCTGGAATGTGAACAAACCAGCTAGACAAACAAAAACACAACTCAAGGCTTCCTGAGGCCCGGGCAGGGAGGCCGGCTGAGGTGGAGCTCACCGTGCATGTCCATCATCCCTGGTGACGAGCTGTCCTCTGGAGTAGTCACCTCTGAGCCACACTTCTCATCCTTGCTTTTCTTCTTATTCTTGTTTTTCTAGAGAAACATGGAGCAGAGACCCATCCAGTGAATCGTGTGCGCGCTAGCGGCCCAGGGAATGGCACGAATATTTAATTCCGTCAATCAGAGCCCCCAAGCCTTGGAAGGCTGTCTTGGCCTGCATCTGAATGAGGCCCACAAGGTGTTCTATGCCCACCTTGGAATCAAAGAGTCTCACTGAGAGACAGATTCTGGGACATCATCTCACCTGTCTGTGGGGTTGTTGCCTGCAGGCAGGCAAACACCCTGGCTAGTGGAAACTTCTTCTTCTGGAGGGAAACACTATGGGCAAGGTCATGGTCACTGTTATGCTGGCCAGGGCAGGTATGGTCATGGCCAAGACATGGGTCACTCTTGAGCCCCTTGGGGGCTGTCTTTCTCAAAGTGTTGGGAAGGATGGAAAACTCAAAGAGGCAGTGGGGAATGGAGAAGATGCTTTTGGGGTGCTGAGGATAAACCCCAGAGCCTCATACATACCAGATGAGTGCTCTGAGGGTGAGCCACACCCACAGTTCTCAAGGAACAGAATCATTTTGGTTTCTATGAGTGACGGTTAAAAAAAAACTCCTAAAATAAGTCACAGACGGTCTGATTGTTCAATGCAACAATTACAGAGACTAAGGCGGCTCTCTTTGGATTTTAATCAGGACAATCTGTGAGGCATGAACATGTTAAAATATCTCAATATTCCCAAGACAAAGAGGGGGAGAGAGCATGCAGCTGCCAGCACTGTTGGGGTGTGTTGAGGGGACTGCACCTATGTGTACACTAGTGAGCATGGGCACTCTGGAAGGATAAAAGTAGGTGTACTGTTACCTACAGGGAGGTAAACTCAAGAGGGGTGTGTGTGTATGCAGGTGGCAGATTTAGGAAGAGGTATGCAGCAAAATTAATATTTAAATAGATCTGGAGAGATGGCCCAGCTGTTAAGAACACTGGCTGCTCCTGCAGAGGACCCAGGTTCAGTTCCCAGCACCCATATAGTGGCTCACAACCATCTGTAACTCTAGTTCCAGGAGATCCAATGCCCTCTTCTGGTCTCTGAGGGAACTGCATGCATGGGGTGCATATACATGCATGCAGACAAAATATTCATACATGTTAAGAAATAAGTAATTTTCTTTTAAAGTAACATTTAAAGAAGATACAAATGAACAGAGGCAGAACATACATATTATTACTGGTGGCATGGGGAGTACTGCTAATGGGTACTGATGAAAATGGTATAGAATTACTAATTTTTTTTTTCCGAGACAGGGTTCTCTGTGTAGCTTTGGAGCCTGTCCTGGAACTCACTTTGTAGACCAGGCTGGCCTGAACTCAGAGATCCACATGCCTCTGCCTCTTGAGTGCTGGCATTAAAGGCGTGTGCCACCAATGCCCCGCTAGAATTACTGATTTTTACACTATATTTATTTTAGTTGTATTTGTGAGCAGGGGCTGGGGGGGTGGTGATGTTGCCCAGTGCATAGGTGAAGGTCAGAGGTAACTTTCCAGAACTGGTTCTCTTATTCTACCATGGGACTTCCAGGGATCGAACTCAGGTTATCAGGCTTGGTGGCAAGTGCCTTTACTACTGAGCCATTATAGACACTTGCAATCCCAGCATCGTGTGGTTTGAAGAACACAGAGCCTCACATGCTAGGCAAACATTCTACCACGGAGCTGCACCCTCAAAGAAAAATTCACCCTTTCAAAGAATGCACTTCAGCCTGCAATCCTAGCATGACAGGGAGGGGAGAGTGAATTCGAGACCAGTCTGGGCTGTATAGCAAGACCCTGTCTCAAAAATGTAAAATAAAATGAAACAATGAATGTGCACCTCAGAGTTAGTAGGGCCATGGTCATTCAAATTTCTCAGCTATAATTCTGTAACAGGAGCCCATGAGAGGGCTCAGCACTTACTGTCAAGCCCGAAGACCTAAGTTGCATCCCTGGAACCCACATGGTAGAGAGAATGGAGCCCTACAGATTGTCTCCTCATTTCCACTCACATGCCATGGTACATGCATGCACGACACACACACACACACACACACACACAAACAAATAAAAAGAAAGTAACATCTGAATTTTGACAACTGTTCTGCTTATTAGAAAGAACGAAAACTTCAAAAATATTGTTTACTAAAAAAAGAAAGAGAAAAAAAAGATGGTATAACTGTGTCCTAATTGAGGATTTTATTTTATTTTCCTGTTTTTTGTTTTGTTTTGTTTTTTTTGAGACAGGGTTTCTCTGTAGCTTTGGAGCCTGTCCTGGACTAGCTCTGTAGACCAGGCTGGCCTAGAACTCACAGAGATCCACCTGCCTCTGCTTCCCGAGTGCTAGGACTACAGGCGTGCGCCACCACAACCCGGCCCTTTTCCCGTTTTTATTTTTTGAGACAGTTCTCTGTTTAGTCCTGGCTGTCCTAGAACTAGCTCTGTAGACCAGTCTGACCTGGAACTCACAGAGATCCCCCTGCCTCTGCCTTCCAAGTGCCGGGATTAAAGATGTGCGCCACCACTGCCCAGCTCCTAATTGAGTATTTTCTAAAACCATGAAGCTGACCCTACCCCCAGCCCCATGGACAGAGTTCCTGGCTGTCTGGAGATTCTAATGTAACTGTCTGGGGTAGGGCCCAGGAATCTGCATCTTACCCAGACGCTCAGCCCTAGAGAAAGAGGGGGTAGGCAGCACACGGCTGTCATGGCTCAGAGCTGAAAGGGACTCGCATTTCCGGAACCCTAGGCTAGGCCAAGGATTCTCCAGGCAACACAGTGCACATTCCGGGTACAGAAACCGCAAGCTAGGCATGGCTCCTCTCCACAGGGAAGAGGGCAGGAGGCCCCACAGTGAGGTGATGCATCTAGCCTCACAGGTTAGCCAGGGCTTGTCTGACTCCATCTACAGCCAGTGCTCTTTGCCTGGCCGGGAGCTGTCCCATCCTTCCCATATATTACACGCTCCCCTTGATCCACTTGGCACCTTCCTGATGTCTGCTTCATGCTAGTCTGTAATTATCTTCCCCCAACGAGATCAGAGATTCCTTGAGAGCAGGGACCGTGTCTCCTCAGCCACAGCCAGCATTTCTACATCACCTAATGATGTGCAAGGCCCAGGCAGGGGCCGGAACCAGGAACGGCCTCGGAGGACTAGGGATGCCCTGCTCTTTGTCCAGTTACAACAGGTGGACGGGCCAAGCCTTGGTTCCTTACGGTATGAGGGGTCTTGGTGGTTCCAGAAACCCTGGTCCAAATGAGAAGGGTTGTCAGTCACCTAAGTTCCCGGCCTGGTATCAACTGTGTGTGTGTGTGTGTGTGTGTGTGTGTGTGTGTGTGTCCGTCCGTCCGTCCATCTGTCCGTCCATCCCTGTGCCGCCCCCCCCCCCCCCCCCCCGAGATCTCAAGGAGCAGGTTATTTATTGAAGACAGGTCGGAGAGGCAAGTTCCTTGGAAGGGAAGCTTAGCCTCCATCTTTACAGAGACAGTTGCTGTCTCATAACAAAACTTATCAACCGTGGCCATGTTGCTCTCCGACGCAGTTGGGGCCAAGCTATCATCTTCTCGGAGGAGGGCACCAAGTTCGGGTAACCTGGGCAGGGGCGGGCATGGAAAAGACCGGAAATACAAAGGCCTTTTGGCGGGAAGTGGGTTGGTGGCTTGTAAGCATCCTTCTCCAGGACACAGCACGGTCACCACAAGCAGCATCGTCCCATCTGTCCCGCTTAACCTTCCGGTAGCCCCTCTAGGAAGTGGTGCAGGCATCCCATACCAGGCTCTCTCCTTCCTGGCCTGCTAACAGCCCCTACCATAGAAGGCTCTCCAGGAACAGAGAACACATACATCTCAAAACCAGAGAGACTTGAGTTGGAGTCTCCATTTGACGTAACTGTATGACCCTGGGGAAGTGGCTATACCTCTTAGAGATCATGTCTTCCCCTTGTGAAAGGATCTAAAAAGATAGTTAAGTAAGATGATGGTATGACGCATGAGCGAGGGGCCTGCTAGATGGATGGGTGTTCAGGAATGGGGCCACAGTGAAGGCAGAGGCTTGTATACCTGGGTACCACACTGCCTGTTCCTACACAGAGGGCACAGGGCTCTAGCGGGGAGTGAGCCCTATATAAAAGTGTGTCTCCTCTGACCGGCTGTGGGGCTCTTAATACAGACGACAACTTTCTAGGGACATTCCCCCTGTCACCGAGGGCCAGATTCTAGGGCAGGGCTGTAGGAGGCTGATGACCCAGGCCCAGTGGGCTTTCTAGGCCTAGGCTGGGCTCTGAGCCTTCCAAGAAGTTTGGTTTTAGGTCCCCAGGCCATGGACAGAACCCGACAGCCCTTCTACAACGTAGTGGCCACCCCTGGGTAGGGAATGAAGACATGTATGTACTCACGTCGTCAACTTTCGGCTCTGTCACAGGAACCCACTTATAGATCCGTAGGGAGGTGTCGCCAACGGTCACCCATTTCTTCTCCCTGCAGGAAATAAGGAAGAGCCCATAACCAGGGGGCTTTGGACAGGACTGCTTATGGGTGGAGGGTGGCAGAGGTCACAGCTACAAGAGATGTCTGTGTAGCCCAGGGGCTAAGACAGCAAGCTTTGATCACACAGATATGGCTGGAATCCCAGCTCCGTCCTTGATGGCTGGGGCCCATGGGGATAACCTTGGCTTTATGGAAGCCTCACCCCGCCTACCCTCCTGGAATGGAGAAAGCCCTCCTGGCCGCTTCCCTTCACAACAGCACGGGGCATGGAGGGGTGGGGTGGGCGTTGAGAGGTGAGCCTGGCCTTGTGGGGATGGATCCTTCTCTACATGGACCCCTGGTCACCTGGGTTCTAAATTCCCACAGGACAGAACCCAAGTGCCCTGCTGAGAGAGACGGCGATACAGATGAGGAGGAGGAAATTACAGACCGTAAGAAGGGAAAGGAGTGGCCATCAGGGATAATTAATAATGACGCCCTCTCCAAGCCACTGCCATCTGCGAGACCATTACTGTTAGACGGTGTCACTTCTTAATATTCAGAGGCCCTGTACCTGGGTGGGGGTAGGCACAACTTGAGGGGAGTCACCAGAGGCAGAGGTGGAGCTTAAACCCCAACAGTCTGGGGTCCAGCGTGGCCATCTCAGGGAGGCAGCCTGACGTTTCATCGAGTTCAGAAAGGAACGCAGCTGACTCGAGGGACCCACAGTGAAACGAGAGTTCAGAGGAACAGACGTGGCTGCAGTTTCGATGATAACAGTCCCGCTGCTACCCAGGCAACGTGAGGACCTTGGCTTCTCCACCCAGACTTTACCTATGGTCTTCCCCTCACAGGCTACTGGGACACATGGCAGGCT
Source organism: Onychomys torridus (assembly GCF_903995425.1). Lineage (NCBI taxonomy): Eukaryota > Metazoa > Chordata > Mammalia > Rodentia > Cricetidae > Onychomys > Onychomys torridus. The sequence goes on from NC_050464.1 coordinate 29,579,043, forward strand.
CTGCCGCGTCACTACCGAGGCTTTGGGTAGTGGTGGGGTCGGGGCGCTAACCAAACCCTACACCTCCATCCACAAACTCTGCCCGGTCAGGTCTCCAAGTTCCTGTCAGCTGTGGCCCGGCTGTCATTGTTCACAGAGACCATTTCTAATTGCTCCCACGTGCTAAACACCACACCCACATACTCTGATGTTTACATGGTGTCACCTTCCCACTTGACAGATCAAGGAAGTGAGACTTGAGGAGGTGAACTCATAACCCCATAGTGAGAATCCAAACCCTCAGCACTGGACGGGACGCTTTCCAGAGCATCTGTCAGGCCCCGCCCATGCTCCCTTTAGCAGGGGAAGCGTGAAGTGAAGACAGACGTCTATCTCCATCTCTCTCCTGCCTCCTGGAGGCAGAGTGCACAGCCACGGGTCTCACTTTTCACTGTCCACTGGAGTACTCGGAAGGTACCTGGAGCGATAGGGCCATTCCCAGGAACAACCTCACTGACAAGCCTGATGGCCACTGTGTACTAGAGGCCAAGCTCTATGACCCCTCTCCTCTCTCTCCTTTCTCTGAGATTACTAAAAGGTAGGAACACATCTTACGGATGAGAAAACAAGCCGTCCAGAAACTTTTACCGTGGTCGTGGTCAAGCAGACAATTGATGGTAAAACAAAAGAGTGGCCGGGCGGTGGTGGTGCACGTCTTTAATCCCAGCACTCGGAAGGCAGAGCCAGGCTGATCTCCGTGAGTTCGAGGACAGCCTGGTCTACCAAGTGAGCTCCAGGAAAGGCGCAAAGCTACACAGAGAAACCCTGTCTTGAAAAACCAAAATTAAAAAAAAAACAACAAAGAGTGAGTATAGATTTTGATGCCAGGGTCCACCTTCTGCTATTCTGCTGCCCATGGACAGGAAAAGTCCACTCTAGAGGCTAGCTGAGGACAGAAGTTTCTAGAATCAAAAGGCCAAAGTCACCCCATTGGGACTCACAAGCCCTGGGCTAGCTTTCTGGGTCTGAGTCTTAGTAAATCAACCAATTCAGAGCCGGAGGGTGTTAATTTTATTTTATTTTTTTAAATAATTGACTTGTAACGCAAAAGCCATAGTTCAGGTTGGAAAGTACTCCAGAGTTCTGGACCTCCCAAGATGACAGGACCCAGGGTGGATGTCTGAAGTTAGCAGGCATTATAGGCCACCAGCTGCTCACTGGTTCCTTCTTCCCGCGCTGATGACCTCTTCACTGGGGTACCGAGGTCACCCCAGAGAGAAAACAGTTTGTAGACTATTGCTACGTGTGGGAACTGAGGGAGCTTTGGGGACAGAGACAAGAGTTCTGGACTTGACCTTGGGAGCTGGGCAGGATGGCGTACAATTTTCAGCAACCTTAAATCCCAGCACTTGGGAGGCTGAGGCAAGATGATTGCTAACAATAGGTCCCAGATGGCTCTAAACTGCATGGTGATGATGGAGATGATGATGATGGTGACGATGATGATGATGATGATAATTATAGGGGCTGGTGAGATGGCTCAGTAGGTCATAGGTAAAGGTGCTTGATGACCTGAGTTAGATCTCAGAACCAACATGGTGGAAGGAGATGACCTACTCCCACAAGTTACCCTCTGACCTCCACGAGTGCATCACAGAATAGGAGCGCTCTCTCCTCCCCCTTATGTGCAAGCACAGACAGAAATAAATAAAATATGAAAGAATTAAAACAAAACAAAACAGCACTCTGGAGGCAAGTTCCAGGACAGCCAGGACTACACAGAGAAACCCGTCTCGAGAAAAAAACAACAACAAAAAGAGGTAGACGCTGACCTGCTGACCTTGGGATTGACCTTTGACCTCTGACCTGGGACTTGGCTCTTGGCCTCCTGGGAAGCGGGACAGAGCTCTCACAAAGGGGCTGGCTCAAGGGAGCAGCTGAGATCTCCTGCAAGTGCCCCAAGCCCATCAATGGGGAACACACAGCTGGCTGTCCCAGGGTGAGGAAGGGGGGACAGGACAGTTCCCAGCCAGGGCAGCAAACAAATGACCCACAGGACCCACGTCCTGTTGGACCTCCTAGGACTTTTCAAAGGCTGACTCCACTGCCAAAGTAGGAGAAAGAAGGAAAGAAAGAGGGAGCCATAAAAACCAGAATTTTGGCTACTCTCAACACATGATCTGGGGCCCACATGCCCTGGAAGCCACAGCCTGCTCCAGATGACACACGCTGGCTCCCTCCCAGCCCCCACCTCTCTCTCACCACCTGGAGGCATTCACATGGACCACCAGGCTGCCGCTCACCCGAGCCCGAGCCCAAGCCCTCTTGCCTCCATGGCCCCCGGAACCAGCTTCCTCCCCTGTCTACCAGAATCGTGTTCCTGAGATAAAAGGATGAAAGGAAGCCCCAGATGGGGGACTATAGCTCCAAAGTTCTTCCCCAGCTCAGGCTCTTATATAAACTACAAGAGTCCATTTTCAGATTCTCAAGGCCAAGGGAAATTTCCAGGGTTCTACTGGATCGATGTCCAGTGTGCTCCAGGTGACTCCAAAGAGCTCTAAATCCATCTGTTTACATTCACCACAGGGCTAGTCTTTGTCCCCTTGGGAGACTTGTCCTCATCCTAATCAGGTGGGTCTGGGTGTCCCTCAGATGGCCTCTCTCAGGGATGGGTGGAAAGCCCCCAACAAACTGGCCACTGTCTTCATGGTAAGTTGCTAAGGGACCCCTTGAACCAAGAGCAGGAAGGCTCTGGACCAATACCTGCTATGCAGCTCTGAGCTCCCTTGGTCTTTTCCACTCATATACGGGGCCTCCTAAGTCTGGCCCAATGTCCCAAAACAGGACCAACCATTCTGTTCTTCTATAGCCATCTTCTGGCCACCTCACACCCCACCAACCTGCTCTGCTGGGACACCAGGCAGAAAGGAGATGAGAAAGAGCTGCCTACTGTGGCTAGGGAGGCGGTAGCTCACACAGGCTTCTTCTGCAGGGCAAAGGAAGGGAAGGGCTGGCCAAGAGGGTATGAGGAGAGACACCACCCTGGGCTTTCGGAATGAATAGACTGCCAGGCACCTCAGCTCCCCTCTGGATAAAATACAGAATGACTCATTGAATTTGAGTTTTTCAGATAAATGGACAACTTTTCGATATGTGTAGGTATGTGTATTTCATGGAATATACTTAACACAAAGGTGTGTGTGTGTATACAGGCCAAAGACAAAACATAGAGCCCTGAGCATATTAAGTTCAAATTCTACCACTAAAGCATTAATCTCAGCAGAAAATTGCATTTATGTTTGCTTTTTTTGAGAGAAACTTGAATGTAGCCCAGGCTAGCCTTGAATTTACTATGTAGCTGAGGCTGGCCTTGAACTCCTGATTCTCCTGCCTCTACCTCACAAGTGCTGAAATTATAGGCATGCACCACCATACCCGGGGAGAAAGGTTTATTTTTAAAAATCATTTTACTATTTATCTGATATTCAAATTTAGTTGGGTGCTGTGTATTTTCATTTGCTAATTCTGGCAACCCCATGTCTCAGCCAATGGTGAAATGCATGGTTGGTGGCCACAGTTAATAAACAGCCCCAAAGCCTTCAGGGTGGATTGCAAGACTGTTCTACAGACAGGGAAAAACTAGATTCTGCACCTCAAGGAAGCCCCCTCCATGTTTGTTTAAAAACGGGGAGTGAAGCAAAACCAAAATTTCTACAAAGTCCACCTGACATGAGGACATTTACAAGGGTTCCTGTGTACTCTGGTGACTCCTGACTAATCTGTCAGTCCTCAACAGTTGGAGAAGGCGAGGGGGCACCGAATCCCCTAGGGCTGCCAGGGTTAGAGAAGTGAGTTTCTTATTCTGCTCAAGGTCACAGCAAGGCAGTGAAGTAGAAACTTAACCAGGAGAGGTCTTTGGAGGTCATGACATGCTTATTTCCCCCCCAAAAAAAAACGTAGGGAAGAAGGCAGCCACATCCCCCACTCCAATCCCAGGCTTGGCAGGCTGTGAACCGGCCAGGATGGAAGCCTCCAGGCATGCTGCTCTGGGGCCCGCAGGGTGGAAAGCCCCATCCCTCCATCTGCCCGCCCTGCAGAGCAGCTGGTCTACCCAGCCGCAGCTGTCACAGCTCCAGGACCAGAAAGGCAGTTTACACCAGGCCCTTTCTACCCTCCAGGCGGGTGAGACAGAAGGGGATCACGCCCTCACATCAGGTCTTTCTTTGCACCGGGACTGAGGCAGGGGAGGGGGGCCACCCCAGCCTTCCCTTGAGAGTCCCACAGGAGAGAGGGTACCGTGTTGGTCTTCCTCCGTGTTTTGGCCTGCAGCTGTTTCTGCCATTTTTAAATGGCTCCAGTTGGGCCCTGGGCGCCTTGCTCAGCAGGGGAGCTCCCGGCACCCAGGACTTGGATCTCAACTTTGGAAAGCCTCCCCTTCTCACGGTTGTGAAAATTCTTTGTCCCATTGGAGCCAAACCCAGCCCACGGCGGGCATCCGGCCATCCGCAGACAGCCCTTTCCATAGGAGGCCCGGGAGCACGTGGACTTTATTGATTTTTCTCCTTGCCTTTTTTTTTGTTGTTGTTGTTGGGTTTCACTCTAAAAGGACAGCTAACTTGTGACACCACTAGACCTGAGACAAGCCCCCGAGTAGTGTTTAAAAAACAACAACAACCGAGACGGTACTCAAGAAATGACACCCCAAAAGGAAACAGCCTGCAGTGGGCCTGGCCAGTTCCTCCTATAAAGGACAGGACCAGCCCGCGGCCGCTGACACTCGGGGACACCCTCGCGGCTGCTCGTCTCCCTCTCGGACCCCGATGCAGCCGTGAGAAAAAACAAAAAAACAAAACCCAAACCATAATAAAGTTGAAATCAGGGAGCAAGGAGTTTTCAACAAGTCTGACCCAACCTGGTGGTGGACTACTGGCGCCTCAGGCCTGGCCTCTGGGGCCGCCTTGGAAGGCAGATCCCGACGAGGCCCGTGAAAATGTTCCATCCTACTAATTATAACGAGGCCACGCCGGGCACGATCTAATTTTGAGCTTGAAAAACACGCACGGCCCACACCGAATCTCGCGGTCCCCCTCCTCCTCCTCCCCCAGTGCAGAGAACAAAAACAACGGTCGCTCGCTCTCTCCGCAAAACAAACACCAGCTCCAGCTTGGAGAAGGCAGACACGGGCCCAGGACTTGGCTTGTGGCAGCAAAAACATCGCGTCCCCCCCCCCCCCACCCGAGCTCCCGGCACCGCGCGGAGCGGGTGGGAGCCATGGGTGCCCCGCTTCCCAGCCGCGCCACCACCACCTTCCCGGCGCTCGCCCCCATCTTCCTTCCTCGCCCGGAGCCCTCGCTCCAGGCTGCCCAAAAGCGCTAAATTTAAACGGCTCGCGCTCTGCAAACTCCGCAGACTCGAGGGCGCCGAGGCCTGGGAGGCGGGGAGCTGCGGGCGGGTCGGGGCGTGGGGTGTATGTGTGTTGGGGTGGAGTGGGGGGGACACACCGGCGCCGCGTCGCCCCGGGAGGAGACCGCGGCCCGCTCCGCGCTGCACAATGGAGCTCGCGCTCTGCCCGCCGCCGCCGCCGCCGCCGGCATCACGGCCCCGGCGCGCGGGAAGCCGCTTTCATGTGACTTGCACAAAAAAACGAAATGGCTTCTGGGGCCGGCTGCGAACCCCCCTCTCCCGAGCTCCGAGCTCCGGGTTGCAGCCGCCGTCGCCTTCGCCGCCGCTGCCACCGTTGCCACCGCCGCCGCGCCAGGTGGGCGACCCGCGCCAAGCACACCTGGGCAGCGGACGCAGCCCCCGCGGGGCGCAGGTGACCCGGGCCGCGCGTCCTCGCCAACTCCGGGCCCGGGGTCGCTGCGCCCCGCGGCTCTGTGCGCTGGGTCCCCGCTTGCCGGCGGCCGCGACGCGGTGCAGCGAGCCGGGGCGAGCGAGCGAGCGAGCCGGCGCCTCGGCTTACCATTTGCGCACTTTCTCGATAGCCGCCATGACCCTCTTGATATCATCTTTGGCCCGGCTCCTGGTCTCGGCTCGAACCGACCTGCCCGACATGGTTCTGGCGGGGAGGGAGGAGAGGAGAGGAGAGAGAGAGAGAGAGGGAGGCTGGGGGAGCGCGCCCGCCGGGTCCTGCTCGCCACACTCGCCCGCTCTCTCACTCGCGCACAGACACACACTCACACACATACGCGCACACACAAAGCCTGGTGCCGCCGCGCGCCCGGGGCCCAGTGCGCAAGCGCCGGGCGGCAGCTGCACAGAGCGAGGGGGAGCGGCGCGGCCGCCAGGAGTGCGGCCTCCGGGCGCCGCCGCCCTCCCCGGGGAGCCTCGGGGACCTCGCCCGGCGGGTGGAGGGGACCGATCCGGGGTGACCCCGACCTCCCAGCACGCGGGACTGGCCCGCGCGCCGCCGACTCCCTCGGAGGCCGCAGGTGCGGTGGGGATCCTTCCCCCACTCCGCCCCAAGACACACACCCTGGGGATGGCAGACTGGGAGGCCGTGGGTGCCCTGGCCTGGGGTGGGTGGCCGCGGGCGCGATCGTGCAAGTTTCTCGTCGGGCGCTTGACTTCTCGGAGTTGGAGGCGGCGGTTCCGGACTCGTGATCTTGGGAAGAGTTGAGGCGCCGGGCTCTGGCCAAGCTAGCTAGCTGCCTTGTTGAAATGTGCGAGCTAAGACGTCTGCCTCAACCGTGCCTAAACTGGAGTCCTAGTTTAAGGGGCCCGAGCCCGGTGGCAATTGGCATTGTCGCAAGGCTTCCTTTCCTTCGGAGAGAAGTTGCCCCGGTCACGGATAGACCTCCCTGGGGTAGGTCAGAGGACCACAAATTAATCTTAAACGGCTCCTGGTGGGAGCGCAGTGTACTGACCCGGCAGCAGCAGGTAAACGGGACTGGTCCAACCCAGAAAGACTTTCGAGAGGCTGTCCCCCGATCCCAGGACAGAGCTGGGTGGCAGAATCTACCGCGGTCAATCAGGATAGGGACAGGTGGGTGTGCAGCTGCGGCTAAACCGACTGGACCAGAGCGAATGCTTGCCCAGGTGGATGCTGGGAAAAGAGATGACCTAATGTGGGCAAGCTAGTGCCTGGAGAGGAGCTAGACCAACACCAGTCATTTCACAGATGGGGAAACTGAGTCAAGGAAGGACTTCCAGGTTGCAGCCAGGAACTTCATTGATTGTGTTACCAAGCATCTCCCCTGAAGTTTGGGGGCGTTGCGGGGGTTTGGTGGAGAGAGCTAGTGGGGATATGAGAGTGAGAAATTTGTGGGCTTTTCCCCAGGCGTATCATTTCACGGTTTTAAACACACGGTCCTGGTGAAAAACCATAGTCGGGCGTGGTGGAGCACTCCTTTAATCCCAGCGCTTGGGAGGCAGAAGCAGGCAGATCTCTGAGTTCAAGGTCAGCTTGGTTTATGTAAGGAGTTCCAGGACTATATAGTGAGACCCTGTCTCAAAAACAAAAATCAGAGGCTGGAGAGATGGCTCAGCAGTTAAGAGCACTGACTGCACCTGGCGGTGGTGCGAACGCCTTTAATCCCAGCACTCGGGAGGCAGAGGCAGCCGCATCTCTGTGAGTTCAAGGCCAGCCTGGGCTACAAAACGAGTTCCAGGAAAGACATAAAGCTACACAGAGAAACTCTGTCTCGAAAAACAAACAAACAAACAACAACAACAAAAGCACTGACTGCTCTTCCAGAGGACCCGGGTTCAATTCCCAACACCCATGTGGCAGCTCACAACCGTCTGTAATGCCAAGCCCTGACCCCCTCACAGAGACATACATGTAGGCAAACCACCAATGAACATAAAATAAGAATAAAGAAATTATTTAAAAGAAACAAACAAAAAAATCAAACACCCGGGTTGTGGTGGCATGCCCCCTTTAATCCGAGCACTCAACACAGAGGCAGGTGAACCTCTGTGAGTTCAAGGCCAGCCTGGTCTACAGAGTGAGTTCCTGAGTTCCAGAACACAGAAACCCTGTCTCAAAAAACAAAGCAAACAAAAAATTAGAACAGTTATGCCAGAGAACCATTCTGAGTGATGGATTGGAAAATATGCCATAAATCAGAAGTCTCTGATACTTTTGGCCCTCTGTGCCTGACCATAAGATATGTGCTAGGGCCTCAGGGAATCAATATTTGTTTAGTGCTAGGCATTGTGCTAGACAAGTGCTATACCACAGTTAATATGGATATAATTTAAAAATAAGATATATTAAAAATTCCACATATCAGGTCAGCAAGACAGCTTAGTAAATGTACTTGCAGGCAAGTCTGAAGAGTTCAATTCCCAGAATCCATGTTGTAGAAAAGAGAGAACTGACTCCTGAAAATTGTTCTGATTTCCAGATGTTACACGAGCACACACACACACACACACACACACACACACACACTAAGTAAAATATATATAAAAAAAATTTAAGTCTAAATACCAATTGGTGAACCGATGTCTTTATACACATAGTGGGATTATTTACCCATGAATAATAAAAGGAATACATACTGGCCATACTGGCAAGCTCTGGGATTGATTGAGAGAGCCTGCCTCAATAAATAAAGCAGCTAGAGGATGATTCCCAGCTTCAGCTTCTGGCCTCCCACGCACATGTACACCCATGTATGTGCATGTGCACCCATACCGTGCATGTAAAACGTGCACACACAAACACACATGCTGACCACACAGACTCATAAAAATGGAAAAAAAGGAGAAAAGTGGTTATAACGGTCAGTGCGATGTTACCTGAATCCAAATTCATTAGAGGCAGCCCAAGTTCTGCAAACTGGGCCCCCAGGTCACGCAGCAGCTGCTGGCGCTGAGCAGTCCTTGCCCTCCAAACGGCTCAGGTGACCAGTTTGCTCACCCAGCCACCTGACTCACGTCTGTTTGCTGTCAGCCCCTACAGGTTTGTGGTTTTGATCCCTGATTGAACCGTAAAGCTTTCTACAAATGTTCTTCTTAAATCTAGTATGTCATTTTTTTTTATATAGTTTCCTGTCCCTGCGGATATTTTTAAGCTTCTTTCTTTCAACAAAACTCGGTTGTTTTATAGTATGTGTCTGACATCTAATGTTTCTGCTAGGTCTTGCTCAGGGTATTCTAATTCTTTGTTATATGCCTAACCTTCTTTGACTAGGTCAATGTTTTATCTCTTCTCCTCCCTTCTCCCACTTCAGTCCCCTGTAATCCTCCTCTTCCTCCTCCTTCTCCCTACAGGGTCTCAAAATAGCCCAGGCCAGCCTTGAACTCACTAAGAAGCTGAGGATGGCCCTGAACTCCTGACCCTTGTGCCTTCACCTCCTATGCCCAGTAGGGCTTAGATTTAATTTTTTGGTCTCTTGCCCTCACAAAATTATTCACAGTAAAGTTCAAATGTGCCAAAGCTACCACGACAGTGACAAACTAATGTTTCCTGGGAATTTTTGCTTTTTTTTTTTTTTGGTTTTTCAAGACAGGGTTTCCCTGTGTAGCTTTGTGCCTTTCCTGGAACTAGCTTTGTAGACCAGGCTGGCCTCGAACTCACAGAGATCCGCCTGCCTCTGCCTCCTGAGTGCTGGGATTAAAGGCGTGCGCCACCACCGCCCGGCTGCTTTTTTTTTTTTTTTTTTTTTTTTTTTAATGGAGTGGGCTGGGTGTCTAGAATTTTGTTCATATGACTGCAGATCCCAGAAGAGCTGTTGCTGCTGGTGATGCTTAACATACTGATATCATTGATCTTTTTATACAAACATAAATATATATGCTTGCACACACACAAATATATATTTTGAATTCTTGGAAACTTTTAGCTGTCAGCTTTGGGAAAAAGTATCCCGATTTACCTGTTAAGTTGGCATTACAGACATGAACAGCCATATTGGTATAGAAACAACTTAATTTTTTCCCCATTTGCACAGGGGTAATATGGTATTAAAAATGTAAGATCTTATCTATGTGGGCTAGATTACAGAAATTAATAGTTTCTAAACAAAAAAGCAGCATGCCAAAGCTAACAGGTGTAAGAAGTTCGGTTCCCTGCTGGAGTGCTGTCTAGCATCATCTCAGTCTCGGCCTACCTTGTCTTGCCCTTGGGATGGTTCCAAATACCTTCTTTTAAAATTTTAATTAATTATTTTATTTAGAGAGGGATACACACATACCATGTTGGTTCTCTCCTGCCACTATATGGGTTCTGGGGATCAAGCTCAGGTTGTCGGGCTTGTGGACAGGTGGCTTTACTTGCTGAGCTGCCTTGCCCACTCTCAAATACTTGCTTAGTTTTTCTTTTTTCTTTTCTTTTTCTTTTTTTTTTTTTTTTTTTTGTCTTTTAGAAACAGAGCTCAGGCTGGCTTCGAACTTGTGATCTTCCTGTCTTAGTCTACTGAGTGTTGGGATGATGCATCTGTTCCGCCGTGTCTGGATCCTCTTCTTGGCACTTTTGAAGCTTTCAATTCGAGGGTCAATCTAACTATGGACCAGAAACTACAAGTCAAAATCTCCACAAACATTAGCCTCCCAGACAGGTTAAGTAAGAGCACAGATGATCTCAGAGTAACAGAAGTTCGTCACCTCTGGTGTCAACTGTCTTCCCAGCTCTGAGCCTCGTCTTTAAAATGAAGATACACTAATAGTTCTCACCTCATGAGGTACTTATGAGGAGGAAAGTTTAGGGGTTTTTGTTTGTTTGTTTGGTTGGTTTTTCGAGACAGGGTTTCTCTGTGAAACAGTCCTGGCTGTCCTGAAATTCACTCTATAGACCAGGCTGGCCTTGAACTCACAGAGAGCAACCTGCCTCTGCCTCCTGAGTCCTGGGATTAAAGGCGTGCACCGCTGCCGCCACTAGGCTAAGAGTTTTGTTCTGTGTAAGTGCTTGTGTGAACCAGAAAGCATTTGCTAAATACGGGACTGTAAGATCGCTGGCATCAAGAAGCGCCACCCAGGAGCCTGAAGTCAGACTCTCCTCTGTCCTGGGTTATTAAACTCAACTCTCCATGCCTGCTGTTAGGCATACCTCCAAGGTGGAGGCTGGTTCTCCACTGCAGGGTGGAGGAGGTTTCCATCTCTGGAACGGAGGTGTGTGATTGGGAGGGAACTGCAGGCCTCTGCGCTTTCTGCATCTTAGCAACTCACCAGTGTGGCGTTCACAGACAGAGGTGCTCTGTGGTTTGGGGAATAGGACATCAGCCAGACCCAAAATATGTGTATGTGTGTGTGGGGGGGGGGTGGTGAGGAGAAAGTTCCAGCCACATACTGCAATATTGTCCCTTGCTCTGAACCTCTGAACCAGGAACAGAAAGAACACACCACTGATGAAGCTGCCCAGTTGAGCGGATCTCCCTCCTTTCACAGAAAGCAAACACCTAAGCTGTGTAGTAGGCTTTCTTTGTGTGTGTGTGTGTGTGTGTGTGTGTGTGTGTGTGTGTGTGTGTGTGTGTGTTTTGAGTGGTGACTGTCCTGGATCTAGCTCTGTAGACCAGGCTGGCCTTGAACTCACAGAGATCCACCTGGCTCAGCCTCCCGAGTGCAGGATTGAAGGAGTGCACCACCACCGCCCAGCTGTAGCAGGCTTTCTTTTGGGCCACCAACCAGCTCCCAAATTGTGACACGGAGACTTATTAGTAGTTATGAATGCTCAGCTTTATCTTATGCTTGTCCTGTTAGCATTTTTTCCCTGTGTAGCTTTGGAGTCTGTCCTGGATCTCACTCTGTAGACCAGGCTGGCCTCGAACTCACAGAGATCCACCTGCCTCTGCCTCCTGAGTGCTGGGATTAAAGGCATGTGCCGCCACCGGCTCCCATTAGCAGTTACAACTTAATTTAACCAGTTTCTCTTCATCTACATTTTGCCTCAGGAATTTTTACCATTCTTTCATTCCGTGTGAATTACCTTGTGTCTGCCTGTCTGGCAGCTGCCTGGCCCCAGGCATCTTCTTTACTTTCTCCCTTTTCTCTCCATCCTAGACCCCTCCTCCTACTTATTCTCTCTGCCCGCCAGCCCCACCTATCCTTCTACTGCCTAGCTATTGGCCATTCAACTTTTTATTAGACCAATCAGGTGCCTTAGGCAGGCAAGGCGAAACAGATGCAACACATCTTTACATAGTTAAACAAATGAAGCCGAAATAAATGAAACACACCGGGGGGGGGGGGGGGGGGCGGCGCCTTGAATCCCAGCACTCGGGAGGCAGAGCCAGGTGGATCTCTGTGAGTTCGAGGCCAGCCTGGTCTACAGAGTGAGTTCTAGGTCAGGCTCCAAAACTACACAGAGAAACCCTGTCTCGAAAAACAAAACAAACAAACAAAAATGTAACACATCTTTACACAATTAAAGTAATATTCCACAACAAAGCTGGGCCTGCTTTTACAGGCCTGTAAGTCTAGCTCTTCGGGTGGAGGTAAAGGGATCAGAAGTTCAAAGTTATCCTTGACTGTATAATGTGTTAGAGGCTAGCCTGGGCTATATGACATCCTGTCAAAGGTGGTGGGGAGGGAGGAAAGGAAGATTAATGTGTTCAAAGTGAGATAACATCTCCTCTAATATTGAAGTATTAAACTCAGGCAGTCTGGTTATGACCTAGTGATCTGGATTAAAGTTGGAACCCTTCCACAAACACTCTGTTGCCAGGCATGGTGAATCTTGAATCCCTGTACTCAAATGGATCTCTATGAGTCTGAGACCAGCCTGGCCTACCTGGTGAGTTTTGTACTGTTTCACAGGACGATGGACTAAACCCAGAGCCTCTCACTCGCTAGGCAGGTGCTCTCCCACTCGGCTCTACTACGATCAGTAAGTTCTAAAGTCACGAACCTCAAAAACCACCCAAAATCCTTCTAGAGTTTCTTATGTGTGGCTTTCCCAAATCTGAACACCCTCCCTAGTTCTGAGTGGGAGCCCTTGGTTTGGAGACAGGACCCATTAAAGGGACCCATCTCCCTGCAGCTGGGATTTCAGTCCAGGGCATGGCACCTAGCCTTGTTCATGAGTTGATTTCTCCCCCTTAAGATACAGGGTCTCAGGTTGGGGGTTTAGCTCAGTGGTAGAGCACTTGCCTAGCAAGCGCAAGGCCCTGGGTTCGGTCCTCAGCTCTGGGAAAAAAAAAAAAAAAAAAGATTCAGGGTCTCATCCTGTAGCCCAGGCTGGCCTGGGCCTTATGTGACTCCACGCTGGAATTACAGGTGCAAGCCACCACACCTAGCTTGTATTAGTACATTTTCTGCTACTCTAGGTGGACGTGGTGATGCATGCCTTTAATTCCAGCACTCAGGTGGTAGAGGCTGGCAGGTCTTTATTATTATTATTAAAAAATTAAATAATTTTTAAAAAGTTTTCCACTACTCTGACAAAATACTTGAAAAGATACTTCATTTTATTTTATTTATTTATTTATTTTTGAGACAGGGTCTCACTCTATAGCCCAGGCTGGCCTAGAACAAAAGATGCTTCATTTCATTTAATTTTATGTTATGTATGTATGTCTGTCTATCTATCTATCTATCTATCTATCTATCTATCTATCTATCTATCGGGAGTCCATAGAGGCTCTCGGTTAAGGCCTTGCTCAAGGTCAGAGAACTGAGCTTGCTTTACCCAGCAAGGCTGCATAATGAGATGATTTGACCACAGGCGTGGTTACCTGGTGTTTGGAAAGGTCTGCACTTGGCTGTATGGTGTGCTTTGATCTAGCAAGGGGGAGGTCTTTTGCCCCACCCCTTAGCATATTATAAAAAGCCCTTTTGAATAAATGAAGTGACTGTTGGGTGTCAACTCAGACGCTCCTGAAACTATCCTGTGTCTCTGTCTTTCTCCTCATCGTCTAAGTCTTTTTACCTAATATTTCCTAATTCCTCTCTCCTCTACCCAGCTCTGCTTTCAAAAGGTGTAGTTTTGGTGCCTGTCCTGGAACTCACTCTATAGCCCAGACTGGCCTGGAACTCACAGAGATCCGCCTGGCTCTGCCTCCTGAGTGCTGGAATTACAGGCTTGCACTACCACCACCACCCGGCTTATTTTTTGAAACAAAGTTTCATTATGTAACCCTAGCTGTCCTGGAACTTATTCTGTAGCCTAGGCTGGCATTGAACTCAGAGATCTTCTTGCCTCTGCCTCCTGAGTGTTGGAATTAAAAGCATGCATCACCACTCCCAGCTGGTACACAATTTCAAAGGTGGGAAGTTTATTTTGGCTCACAGGTTCAGAACCTGCACTGTGTGGGTGATTGGCCCCATTATCACGCGTTAGTGACAAAGGTAGATGCAGGCAATGGGAGAGAGCGGAGCTGTTCATCTCAAGGCAGCCAGGATGCAGAGAAGGAAGGGAGATAGGGAGAGGAGAGGGGAGAGCAGGGAAGAGGGGAGAAGAGAGGAGAGGAGGAATCCCCGTAGACGCTTGAAGAATATACCCCAATGACCTAACTTGCACTCAGTCTGGCTCCTGAAGGCTGGAGAGCAAATCTTTAACACTCGGCCTGTGGGGCACAGTCCAGATTCAAACTGTAGCACATAATGTTTCACAAAAGTAGAATACTACAGTGTGTGTGTGTGTGTGGGTGCGTGTGTGTGTGATTTTGCATGTATGTTTCACAAAAGTAGAATAATACAATGTGTGCCGTGTGTGTGATTTCAGTTAGCCTGTGCTTAAGGCTCATCCATGTTGTAGCATGTATGATATGAAAAGATTAAAAATATGTCTAAACAATATTTGATTATGTAGCTATGCCCGAGTGTGTCGTCTCATCTGGTTATGAATGATGCTGCTGTGAATGTTAGTGTGGGGGTTTTCTGTGGAAAACTCCCTTTAGTTTGGCAGTATGCCTAAGAAAAGAACGGCTTTGGTCAGACAGAAAGTCTATGCTAAATATTTTTCAGGAACTTCCAAACCACTTTCCAAAGCAGGACCGTTTTATATCCCATCGGCAAAGAGTCCAGCTTTGCCAACTCCTTGCCAACACTTGTTATTGGCCGTCTTTTTTATTTAGCCAACTTGGTTAATGAAGTGGAATTACACTGGGGCTTTAATTTGTCTTGATTTATTTACTTATTTTTGAGACAGGATCTTGCTATGTAGCCCTGGCTAGCCTCACACTTGAGGCCATTTTGTTGCCCTGTCTTCTGAGTGCTATGATTACAGGCATGTACCATGATACCAAGCACTTTTCATTGTTGTTTTAAACATTCCCTCTCTCTCTCTCTCTCTCTCTCTCTCTCTATATATATATATATATATAGATAGATAGATAGATAGATAGATATAGATATAGATATAGATAGATATAGATAGATATATAGATATATATCTGGGTGTGTGTGTGTGTGCCTGTGTCTTGGTGTATGTGTAGAGGTCAGAAGATGGTATTCCAGGAGCATTCTTCACCATGTGGGTCACAGGGCTCCGACTCAGGTCATTAACCTTGTCAGCAAGCCGCTTTACCCGCTGAGCCATCTTGCTGGCCCCCACTAGCTTCTGAGTTTCACTTTAGAAGACAGAGAGGGCAGAAGAGAAAGGCTTGGGGGGCCTTGGCCTTTGGAGAGCCTGTGGGGACTGGAAGGTGACGTGCGCAGTGGTGGGCCTGCCCACGTTCAGAGCTTGCCTCTCCCCAGATTCTCTCAATTACCCCCTGTCCTTCCAATAAAGCCCCTTTCCACTTAAGCTGGCCAGAGCCACCTTCTGTTACCACAGACTAGAGGTCATGATCAATGCACACTCAGCTGCCCCTTCATCTCATTAAGCCTCATTTATTCTTTCTGAGAACTACCTCCAACACAATCCTTCGCTTTTCTGAACTACGCAAGTAAATTCTTCGCTTTCCCCTTTCCCGGGTATCTCTCTGCCTCCAAGATACAAATATGATCCTTCTCTCCCTTCCATTTTAATCCAACCTAGCCTTTTTGTTTGGTGGGTTTGGGGTTTTGATTTCGTTTTTTGAGACAGTTTCTCTATGTAGCCCTGGCTGTCCTGGAACTAGCTTCTCTAGACCAGGCTGGAACTCAGAGATCTTCCTGCCTCTGCCTCCCAAATGCTGGGATAAAAGGTGTGCGCCGCCACTACCACCTCCACAACCTCCACCCCCAACCCCCACTCCTGGCTTAGCCTCCTTGATTCAGTACCCCAGACCTGTACTGTAACCCACTGCCTCCTCTGGACTGATCTTCTGTCCCCTACCCCCATCCCTGGCACCCTTGGGACCCTCCAGTTGCCTCTTGCTGTTCCCACACACTCACTGCCTGGGATAGCTTGCTTCATTTCTATAATTTTCCTTCCTCTGACCCCTTCCTCCTCTGCACTGCCCCTGCCCTGACCCCGGGTCTCTCACAGGCTGTTTCCCTGTCATGTAATTTTCTTAAGGCAAGGACCAGGCTTTCTGACACAATGTAGCATGGAGTAGCACATATGGCTGACACTGGGCCATTGTTAGCTCGGGCATCAGAGGGTGGCAAACTTGGCCCTGGTTCTATCCCCAGCACGGTACACGACACAGAGCAAACAAAACAGAATTAAAAACAAATATTTTCGCCGGGGTGGTGGTGGCACACGCCTGTAATCCCAGCACTCAGGAGGCAGAGGCAGGTGGATCTCTGTGAGTTGGAGACCAGCCTGATCTACAGAGATCCAGGACAGGCTCCAAAGCTACAGAGAAACCCTGTCTCTAAAACCAAAACCAAAACCAAAACCAAAACAAAACAAAACAAAAACCCAAATGTTTTCAACTAGAGGTGTGGCTCTGTGGTCTAGCATGTGCTTAGCATGTTCAAGGCCCTAGGCTCAATCCCCAGCATCACCTTCCATGTTGGTATCCCTGGAAACCTTGAAAGGATGAATAGGGACCCCTCAAGGACTCAAGACCTGTGGGGCTGAAATACTCTTTGGAGTTTTGACATCAGCTTAGTTTCATGATTAGCTTCAGGGTTGGAACTACTTGCAGCTTATATGTGTGTGTATACATATATGTGTGTGTGTGTGTATACATATTTGTGTGTGTGTGTGTGTGTGTGTGTGTGTGTGTGTGTGCGCGCGCGCATGCGCGCGCGCGCATGTGTGTATTTCTAGATCCTCAGAGAAACATCTTGTCCCGCATGAAGCCTTTTTGCTTGTGAAGAAATAATTGGACCCAAAAAAATGGCTGGCTCAGCGGGTAAAGATGTTCTTTGCCAGACCCGATGACCTGCTTTTGATCCCCAAAACCCACACGGCAGAAGGTGACAGCCAAGCTCCTGCAAGCTGACCTCTGACCTCCACATGTGTACCTTAGCATGCACGTGTCTCCTTTCACAAAATGAGAACATAAATGCAATAAGATTGAGAGAAAGTGGGGGGGGGGAGAGACAGAGAGAGAGAGAGGAAGAGAAAACTTCCACTTATATATATCGTTTGCTGGTCTCTGTCTCCCTGCCCCTTCTGTGTATGAAAACATTCTTGTTTATGAAAACATTCTTGTTCAGACACAGGAGGATCACATGTGAAATGATAGGGCACCAAGGAAGGAACTCAGAGATCACCATGCCCACAGTATCCCGGGGATACACACGTGTGTACACACACACCCCACGCCCTTCCCAAGCTCCCGGCTTTGGGACACACTAGCTGGAATGCTCTCCCTCTCTGCACGGGTCACCCTGTTTCTCCAGAATACAGTTCTTTCTGATGTCAGTCTCCCAGGGGCCCAGGCCTTCCCTCCAGTCTCCCAGCACAGTGGGACTATTTGTTTGGCACATGCCCCGAGGAGGTGAGAGCCACACCTGTCTAATTCACGGAGGACAGGTGCTTCTCAGGAGACAGTTAACTCTGGCGTAGTCTCTGGCGTGTCCTAAACACGTGGAAACCGGGATAGGGTAAACAAAGGAAGGTCTTTGTTCTTGGCTTATGAGTGAAGCTTATACTCCGTTAAGCTGTACGGAGTCTGCTTAGCATGTGTAAGAGCCCTAGGCTGGGGCTGGAGAGATGGCGCAGTGGTTGTGAGCACTGGCTGCTGCTCATCCAGAAGACCAGGGTTCAGTTCCCAGAACCAGACATGGTGGCTCACAGCCATTTGTAGCTTCAGTTCTGGCAAATCTGAGCTCTCTTCTCACCACGAAGGTTGCTTCATACATGTTCTGCACTTGTGGCAATCAATCATACATGTGACGCCCTTGTGCCAGTCATACATATGGTGCGCTTGTGCCCATGTTACCTCAGCCTCCTGACTGCTGGGATTACAGGTGTGTACCCGAATGCCAGTCCCCTGACCCTGTCTTTCTTCTTCATATTCCTGCAAGCAGAGATAGCAGAGGGTAGATAAATGACATGGACACAGTGGGGTAACTCGATACCGGTTCCCAAGGCCTCTGTTTACTGCAAAAAGTCAGCTGCCTGCTGGGACCTGCTGGCCAAACCCTTAGAGAACGTGCTCACCGCAAAAGCACCTGTGACTCCAGCAGCTACAGCCCCAGGATGCAAATGTCTCACAGAAAATCCGTTTGGTTTGAACCACCTTACAGCCTGCTTAGGATGGGTTAGGATAGTTCGAGAGCAGGGTGGGTGGCTGGTAGGGTGGGGGGCAGTGGTCTCGGGAATGTTCCCTGGAGAAAGACCCGGGACACAGCAGCAAAGGCAGGCAGTGATGTAGATCCCGCCTTCTAAAAGGGTTTTTGTAGAGGCCGGGGACGTGGCTCAGCGGCAAAGCATTTGCTTGGCATGGACAAGACCCTTAGTGTAGTTCACAGCACAGCAAAAATAAAATACCGCCCCTCCCCCGTCTTTAAATGGTTTTCGGTGCAGAGGGTCCCCACAGACCCTTCACTAGCTTCCCTAACATGAATGTCTTACAGAGAGGACCAGAGAGGACTTACAGAGCAAAAGCCACGGAATGACCACTGGTGTGGCACTATTAACTAAGTGCCGAGCTTCATTCAATCACCTGGGTTCTCCAGGCTATATCAGCAGACAGATCCAGGCGGCCATATGACATCCGGCCTTTGTCTTTTGTCACAGCCTTAACATCTTTTGAATAATAAAGTATTACTTTATTATTATTATTATTATTATTATTATTATTATTTTAAAGACAGGGTCTTGTGTAGCCCAGGCTGGCCTCAAACTCACTACGTAGCCAAGGATGACCTTGGACTCCTGATTCTCTGGCCTCCACCTCCTAAGTGCTGTGATTACAGGCCTGCGCCACCACACCAGACTGTCAGGTATTTTCTATAAATTTGGTATAGTTGTGATGATCTCTTAGGGTGAGTGACTTGGCCTATACAGCAAGGCAGAAGTGGGAGGACTCCAGCCTGTGGGCAAGCCAAGGCTACTGTCTGCTTTTGTCCAGTCTGAAAGCTAAGAGATAATCCTTTTTGTTTTGGTTCGGTTTGTTTGTTTGTTTGTTTTTCGAGACAGGGTTTCTCTGTGTAGCTTTGGAGCCTGTCCTGGAACTCGTTTTGTAGACCAGGCTGGCCTCGAACTCACAGAGATCCGCCTGGCTCTGCCTCCCGAGCGCTAGGATTAAAGGCATGCGCCACCACCGCCCGCTCCTTTTCATTTTCAAAATGGTTGAAAACATTTAAGAGGAGAAAGCTGTCACATGTGGGAGTCATAGAGTCCAAATTCTGGTGACTGTAACTAAAGCTGGGTTGGTTCCCTGGCACGGACATTCTTTTCTACAATGTCCACACTGTGTTTGCCCTACCACCTAAGGTCTGGGGAACTGAGAGAGAGACCACTGGCCTCGAGGGCCTCAGTATTTACCTCGGATCCCCTTGAAGAATTTTGCCAACCCTGAGGTAGAGGGTTGGGAGGACCCGACATTCAAAGTCAACAGCTATTAAAGGGACATGGAAGAACTGGGTGTGGATGGTGGCACATGACTGTCATCCAGCACTTTCGAGTGTTGTGTAGCAATTTTCTCTGACATAAAACCTTCCATCTTAGGCCGGGCAGTGGTGGCGCACGCCTTTAATTCCAGCACTCAGGAGGCAGAGCCAGGAAGATCTCTTAGTTCTAGGCCAGCCTGGGCTACAGAGTTCCAGGACAGGCACCAAAACTACACAGAGAAACCCTGTCTCAAAAAAATAAAAACAGCGGGCTGGAGAGATGGCTCAGTGGTTAAGAGCACTAGCTGCTCTTCAGAGGACCTGGGTTCAATTCCCAGCACCCACCTGGCAGCTCACAACTGTCTGTAATTGCAACTCCAGGAGTTCTGACACCTTCCCACAGACACACATGCAAGCAGAAACACCAGTGCACATAAAATAAAAAATAAAATGTTTAAACAAATAAATAAAAATTTAAAATAAAATAAAATAAAAATAAAAACAAACAAAAAACCCTTCCATCTTGGAAAGTTCACTAAGACACAGGATGTTCCAAGGGGAGGTGAGACTTTCCATCAGTCCTGCAGGGAAGCTCTGTAGGCACAGGAAGAAAACAACTCAAAGGCTTTAGCAAGTCCCTGAAACTGAGCAGATTCACTAGGCTCCTCCCTCCCCAAGATTATAGGAACAGTAAGGCCTGCTGAGGAAACTCTGAGGCAAACAGAGCTGGCTCAGAGACGCGTAGACTAACTTACATGCCTCAAAGAGACCCTTGGCAGCTTGCTGAGCTGCCTGCAGGCTGCTCAGGGGCTCCAGGTCCCCAGCTTTTATGAGCTGTCACCCATGCTGGGGTGGGCCTTGGTGGTGCAGCTGTCCTTAAGTCATTTCTGTCCCTGTGAGTGACCCCGGTAAAACTCATTGGCTCACCACATCGGACTGCGGTGCTTTCCTGCCTTTGGTCCCTGTTTGAGTTGAGTGGATGTTTATTCACATCTCTCTAGTAGTGTCACATGACATACAGACAGGAGGACCGGGAGTTCAAGGCCATCCTCAGCTACACTGCAAGTTAGAAGCCATCCTCATCTACATCAACGTCTGCCTAAAAGCCATCAATAAATAAGCAGTAAAGGACACTGAGGTTTCTGGTGCACTCAGTCGCTCTACGAATACTGTGGACCCAGGCTCTAACCTAAGAGAGACCCTCTTGGGAGTGGGTATGTAATGATGCTCAAACCGTAGTCCCGGGAGAAGTTAAGTCCTATCCAGAAACCTCTCAGTTCTCTGGAACAGTCTCTGCCTGCGGTAATAATAGCTGCTGTCGTATTGGGAGCGGTACCCCGTGCCAGGAATGCTTCACTTGTTCCGTCCCTTTCAATCCTCACAACCTCCCCGGGAGCTATTCCAGAACAAAACTGAGTTTTAAGGACTTAACCACACCCAAGGGTGCACAGGTAGCTACAAAATATCAGAAGCGGACCAGGGCCCTAGTCCCTGGGTTTCCGGTGCAAATGCTGTGTGGGCTAGGCGCTCACAGTTCTCAGAGCTGGCTGGGGATGGGTGACCGGATGGAGAGGTGGGGTGGGCATTGGGGAGGACAGATGGTTCTGGAAGATCACTCGCTACAGGTCTGTGAGTTCACAATCTTATTGTAATATACAGCCTCCTAGGCAGAAGCCTCAGTTTTTTTTTTAAAAAAAAAAAAAAAAAAACCATTCCGGTAAGGTTTTTGATGTTCAAAGTTCTGTCCTTTTGATCTGGATAGACAACCTCTATGACCTCTGAGCCTCTCTGCACTGTCCCCATCCCCAGGACCAGTGGGCCAGGGTGATGGTGCTGGCCCTTCCTTCACTCAAGTGCTCAGAAGCTGCTGACTAACTCTGCCTCGGTCAAATATACCAAGAGACAACCACATCAAGTCACCTGCTGGAAGTGCCCGGGTAGAAGGGTCCCCCTGGCACACTGGGGGGGAGAGAGTGGGGCGCTGCAAACAGTTCTGCTGTCCCTGGCTGTTTTGGCCTTCCTGGAGGAATGTCCATAACCAGGACCTTGGCCTTCCTTCTCGATGGTGGCACCAGCCGGGTGGGTTCAAGGGCACTCACAATTTTGCTCATGACAACCACTGCAATAAATGTAGTCAGGGACTGCAAGATTAAAAGGAGCCAGATTGGATAAAGCAAAGTCCTACCTGGTCTCCAGGCTGTGCTCAGTTCCAGGGGTTTTGTTGTTGTTGTTGTTTTTAATCGAACAAGTTATTTGCCAGTTTCCTGTTCCCTCAAATGTCCCCAGGAACTTTTTAACCAGCTTGGTAATATATCTCCTAGGCCCTTAGCCACTACAAAATCGATTCATAAAGCTCGTGTTTCTTTTCCATGATTTTTTTTTTTTTTTAAATAAAACACAAACCAGGTTGCAAAGTCCTAGTGACATGCTCTGACAAGCAGGTACCTGCAGAACCGTGGCTCCTGCCCCCCTGCCCCAAGGTCGCCGTGACACAGCATGGTGTGGGGTAGATGGTTCTGTTCCTCATTCCCGACTATTGTAAAGACTGGCTCTGAGACAGACGTGCAACCGCACACCCATGAGGAGGGCTTGGTGCCCGTGTGGGAGGTGCAGATGCAGCTCTGTCTCTCTCGTACACTACAGGAAAAGGGCTCTTTAAAAGACCAAAAGTGTTCCCTTAGGGCTGGAGAGATGGCTCGGCAGTTAAGAGCACTGTTTGCTCTTCCAGAGGACCGGGGTTCGTTCCCAGCTCCCACATTGTGGCTCCCAACCGTCTGTAGCCCCAGGTGTAGGGGATCTGACAACCTCACATAGACATACACACAGGAAAAGCACTAATGCACATAAAATAAGAATAAGTATATTTTTAAAATGTTTACCCTGCTCCCCAAAAGAGAAATATTTCCTTAATGCTGCTGTCTAAGGAAAAGGCCCTGGTGGGGGTGGGCAGGTACACTGGACTGAATGTGATGGTCGGGGTGGAGGGGGGTGTAACACTGGGGATACTTGCTAGAATTAGACTTTAGAACCGAGGGCAAACTCTAAAGGCAGACCATAGCTGTCCCTTGTGCCAGAGTGCAGGAACAAAACATCACTGTAAACTTAAAGATGTCCCTGTTTTTGCCTGCTGAGCACACGCTGCCGCCCAGCGGAGGGTGAGGTGGTGGGGCCATGCTTGTCAGTTGCCTCAGAAAGGAGCAGGGCTCTGTGGCTTCTGGCCCAGGTGCAGTTGGGGGGGGGGGGGGAGAAGCGGGGGAGGAACTCAGATTGCTTCTGCATTTTCTTTGGCGGTCACCACCAGAGTTAAGCATGGCCAGTGATGCTCTTACGGGCCGGCCGCACACAATGGCTTGGCTGTTTTGCTGAGAAAGAAAAAAAAAAGTCTGGCACTCCCAGGAGCCCAGAACACCCCCCCCCCCCCCCCCCCCCCCGTCCCAGGCACAGAGGCCAGCAGTACAGACAGCTCTCCAGAGGAAGAAGGGTATGAGTGGCTGGCTATGACTTCCATGAAGCATGCATGTCATGAGGAAGGCCTGCCACTGACTGCGCCTGTGGGTCGCCCCCCCCCCCGTCAGACCTGGGGTTCCAGCTGCCAGGCCTGTTCTCTCCTTCACCCACACTCTTCCCTTTCACAGACAACACAATGTCCAATTCAGTGAGATCCGTTGCCTATGAGAAATCTGCTTTTAATGTAAAGGCTCTAAAGGGCGGCGGGGTCGGCATATACAGAAAAAAGAACGCCTCCTGGAAAACACGCACACGCGTGTGCAAGCACCCACAAAGCCCTTTGTGCTGCCAACGTTCTCAGGGACTTCACTGATCCGACAGTCCGGAACTGTCAGAGATGGTTAAGCCAAGAATTTCAGTCGCGAATATTTCTGCAGTGATTTCCTCTGGAAGTTCGTCTTCGAGGCAGATTTCTGGCTCTGGACAGGCAAGAAAAAGAAAAACAAATGCCTTTCCAGTGATGAAGCTCCTAATAAGAGCGAGTTCTCAAAAACTCCAGGGAGTGACACTAAGCGGAAGTGGGGGGTGGGCTGGAGAGATGGCTCAGTGGTTAGAGCACTGGCTGCTCTTCCAGAGGACCTGGGTTCCATTCCCAACATCCACACGGTGGCTCAAACCCATCTGTAACTTCAGTTCCAGGGGATCCCACACTCTTTCCTGGCCTCCCTGGGCACCAGGCATGCACACAGTACACAGACATACACAAAGGCAAACACCCATGCACATAAGGCAAAAAAATGCTTCAAAAGAAAAATGGGGGGGGGAGAGGTTGGGGATTTAGCTCAGTGATAGAGCGCTTGCCTAGCAAATCCAAGGCCCTGGGTTCGATCCTCAGCTCTGGGGAAAAAAAGGGGGGGGGGGGGGGGGGGAGTAGGCAGTACTTTATGTGCTAAGGGTCACCTCTGACCCATCAAACTAGTTCATTATGGAGTAGAGCCCTGCTAACCAAGGTCCTGGCAAACCTGGTTAGGCCATAAAAGGAAGAGATGGCAGGGAATCAGGACTCTTTGCTTCTGTAGTCTCAGGAGCTGTGGGCCTGACCACCAACTACCCTGGGCTTGTGGGTAGAGATTTTCCAGCCCAAGCAGGCCCGAAAGAGCTGTTAGGATCGGCTCCTCCTGAGATTAAACTTACAACAGTCACACCTGTTAATAACCGCTGGCTGGGAAGAGGCAGAGGTGGGACATTCTTGGGGTAGAGCAAGAAGAGGAAGATGAGGTTTCGTTCCTTTGGTGCTGGGGATAGAATCCAGGGCTTTGGGCATGTGAGGAAAGTCCTCTGCCATCAAACATACCCCAAGGCTGGGATGACCCTGGAGACCTCGAAGCTGATGGGGAACTGTTGTGGAGGATAAAGCGCTCGCCATATAAGCCAGGATGGAGTCCATATCCCAGAACACACACAGAAGCCCATCCATGGTGAGGCCTCTTAGAACCAGCACCAGGCAGACGGGGGGGGTTTGGGGGAATCGCTGAGTCGACTTTCCATAACTGAAGAGCCCCAGACTTGGTGAGAGGCCCTGTCTTCATGAATACAGTAGATGATCCAGGAAGACACATGGTGTTTGCTTCCAGCCTCCACACTCATACACAGACACATATGCACACATAACTATTCACGCGCACATATAAACAAGAACACACACCTGCACATCATATACATGTACACATGCAAGACAAATAAAAGCTAGCGGGGTGGGTGACATTTTGTCTACACACACACACACACACACACACACAGTGCGGAGAGAGGGGGAGAGGGAAGGACACAGAGAGAATATAAAAGTCATGAAAGACAACTTTTGAGAAAAAGAACTTGAAGCCAGATATGGCAGCACACACCTGTAATCCTGGCACTTGGGAGGTGGAGGCAGGAGTCCAAGGCTAGCCCAGGCTACATAAAGAGACAAATCTCAAATTAAAAAAAAAAAAAAAAAGCCAGGCATGGTTGCACATGCCTTTAATCTTAGCACTCAGGAGGCAGCGGGTGGAGTTTGAAGCCAGCTTTGGCTACATAGTGAGTTCCAGGCCACCCAAGGCTACATAGTGAGATTCTATGAGGACCCGGGTTCAATTCCCAGCACCCACATGGCTGCTCAAAACTGTAACTCCAGTCACCCTCACACAGACATACATGCACACAAAATAAAAACAGTATCAATTTTTGAAAAAAGGAAAAGAGGGGTTGGGGATTTAGCTCAGTGGTAGAGTGCTGGCCCTGGGTTCAATCCTCTGCTCCAAAAAAAAAATAGAAATAAAAAAGAAAGAAAGAAAGAAAGAAAGAAAGAAAGAAAGAAAGAAAGAAAGAAAGAAAGAAAGAGAACTTTAAAGTCCTGGCGGTTTGGAGCGGAGTCTGCACACCTACCCAGATGTCACCTCTCTCCACAGCTACCCTCCAGGAGTGCCTTAATGTTCATCCACCCAAGCCAGAAAGATGAACCAGGTGTAACAAAGAAAGGAAAAAGGGCCGGGCAGGCTGGCAAGATAGCTCAGAGGTTAAGAGCAGTGGCTGTTCTTCCAGAGGTCCTGAGTTCAATTCCCAGCAACCACATGGTGGCTCACAACCATCTGTAATGAGATCTGGTGCCCTCTTCTGGTGTTCTGTAATGTATACATAATAAATAAATCTTTAAAAAAAAAAAAAATGGGCTGGGCAGTGGTGGCACACACCTTTAATCCCAGTACTCAGGAGTCAGAGGCACGTGGCTCTCTGTGAGTTCAAGGCCAGCCTGGTCTATATAGCGAGTTCAGGATAGCCAGGGCTTTCACAGGGAAACCATCTCAAAGTTGCGCCCCCCCAAAAAAAAGGAGAAGGAAGGAAGGAAGGAAGGAGGTCAGAAGATGCCACAGGACCGGGAGAGTGGGAGGGAATGCTCCATTTGGCAGACACAGCCACGGCTCCCTGGCTCTGTGGTCACCTAGTCCCGGGATTCCCAGAAGACTGACTCTTGGGGGCAGGGTCCTAAGGACAGTGGTCACTTAAGTCTATAACAAATTAGTGAGCGGAGGCTACAAGACCAGACGAAGGCCAGGTACCTCTGACGGAGGAGGATGCGGGCTCCAGTTTCCACCCCTCAGGTTTCAGGCCGAACAGCGTGGCAAAGCAGTCATACATCTCCTCCTCTGTCATGTGCTCACCTGGGCAGGGGGATAAAAGGAGTCTGGTTAACTCTGGGGCTCCGTCTCACACCTGGGTTGAGAACTGAGAAGGTCTTCAGTTTGTTTGGTTGCTGGCTCTCCTGTATCACAGGCTGGCCTCAAACTTGGCTGACCTCATGCTGGGGATGACCTTTGAACTCCCGATCTGGGGATTACAGATTCTGTCTTACTGTATTTTTTTTTTTTTTTTTTTTTTCCGAGACAGGGTTTCTCTGTGTAGCTTTGCACCTTTCCTGGATCTTGCTCTGTAGACCAGGCTGGTCTCGAACTCACAGAGATCCGCCTGCCTCTGCCTCCCGAGTGCTTGGGATTACAGGCGTGCGTCACCACCGCCCTCGGAAGCACACTTTTCTTAAAAAATTTTTTTCCACTTCATTTATTTTGTGGCGGGGAGGAAGCATGTGCCATGACTGTGCTTGGAGATCAGAGCACAGCTTTTCCCACCATGTGAGTTCTGGGAGTTAAACTCAGGTCACCTGGGCTTTGCGGCAAACACCTTGACTCACTGGGTCTCCTTGCTGGCCCATGAATCACATGTTTCTCATTTCTAGGTCAGGGACCTTCTCATTAACCCACACTTGTCAGATATGCAAGACAGGACAAGGTGACCCTGGAGGCTGAGGCCCTGTCCTCATGACAGATGGGGATCCCAAACTGCCTGCCTGTCCTAAAGAGGCTTTTTCTGCTGGCAAGGGGAAGGATGCTTGCTACCAGATGTCCTTTCTTGGGTGTTACCTTTAGTGAGGAGCAAGTTCAGGAAATCCTCTCTCCGAATAACCATTTTCCCTTCCGAATTTTTGAAACCAAGTATGTTAAAGCTCTCCTGGATGCCAGTCAGGGTGTTACCAAAAGGCAGCCTATGATTAAGATAAACTTTGAGGAAATCTGGTAAGTTGATTTTGTCGATGAGGTTCCCAGTGTCCACGTATTCACTAAATTTGATCTCATTAAACATGTCCTCAATCTAGAGAACAGGAAAAAAAAAAAAAAAAAAAAGACTATGGTCAACACAAAAGATACTTGAAGCCAGGTGTGGTGGCGCACACCTTTGATCCCAGCATTCGGGAGGCAGAAGCAGGTGGATCTCTGTGAGTTCAAGGCCAGCCTGGTCTACAGAGCGAGTTCCAGGATAGCCAGGGCTGTTACACAGAGAAACCCTCTCAAAAAAAAAAAAAAGAAAAGAAAGAAAAAAAAAAGATACTTGATTATGCCACTTGGGAAAACTGAAGAGGAACATATATTTGTGGGTTGTGTTATGGTCCCCCAGGATGGATACTGAAGTTCTAACCTTGGGGACCTTACTAGAAATGGGGTCACTGCAAATGTAATTATAAAATTAGGTCATGTTGGAGGAGGGTGGCTTTCAATCCAATGTGTCCATCATTATACCATTTCAGCTTGGAGCTAAGCACAGTGTGATACCCTGCACACCTTTTTCCTCGTGGTCAGGAAATAGAACTGAGTATCAGATGTGGGAGGAGCCCCAAAGGAACCAATCCGAAAACCGTCACGGGACATATCGCACCGACGACACTGATTTTAGATTCTGACAGAGGATAAAATCTTGTTGTTTGCTGGGCAGTGGTGGCGCACACCTGTAATCCCAGCACCCCAGAGGCAGAGCCAGGTGGATCTCTGTGAGTTCGAGGCCAGCCTGGTCTACAGAGCGAGTTCCAGGACAGCCTCCAAAGCTATAGAGAAACCCTGTCTCAAAAAAACCAAAAAAAAAAAAAAGATTATGTCTATGCATGTGTGTCTCTCTATATACACAGATGGGAGTGTAGGTGATTGTGTATGTCAGAAGAAGGCATGGGATCCCTTGGAGCTGGAATCACAGATAACAGTTATGAGCCACCTGATGTGTGGGTACAGGAACCAAATTCTGGTCCTCTGCAAGAACAGCAATCACTCTGAACCCCTGAGCCATCTCTCCAGTCCTTTATTCCTTTTGTTTTTTTAGGCCACCCAGTCTGTTGCACTTTGTCCTGCCCTGATGATGTCACAAATCTACCATGTCACTTTTCACCCTGAGGATCTCACAGTCTATCAACCACTTCCTCACCCTGAGACATACGTGTCAGCTTGTTTTAAGGGTAGAATCTAGCCAGGCTTGGTGGTACACACCTGTTTCTTTGTGGTCAGGAAACAGAGGCAGTTAGACTACGGTAAGTTCGAGACCAATCTGTGCCCACATAGCAAGTTCTAAGATAGCTAGGGTTCCATAGAGAGATGTTGTTTCAATAAACAACAATAAAAAAAATGTATTTCCAAGCCGGGTTTTGGTGGCGCACGCCTTTAATCCCAGCACTTCGGAGGCAGAGCCAGGCGGATCTTTGTGAGTTTGAGGCCAGCCTGGTCTCCAAAGCAAGTTCCAGGAAAGGTGCAAAGCTACACAGAGAAACCCTGTTTGGGGGGGGGGAAGGGAAGCACTTCCCAAACCATGAAGATAGAACCTATAAGAATTTAAAAATAAGTTTGGATGAATAAGTACTTCACTGAGAAACTCAAATACATGACTTATACCCTAGTAAATTTATTTTATTTTTATTTTAAATTAATTTTTAAAGTTAGTATACAGCCAGCTGTGGTGATGCATGCCTTTAATCCCAGCACTCAGGAGGCAGAAACAGGCAGGTGGAGCTCTGTGAATTCAAGGCCAGCCTGGACTGCATAGTGAGTTTCATGCCAGCCAGGGCTACATAGTGAGACCTCGTCTCATAAAAGAGAAAAGGATTCTAAGAAATTCACTAAAACCTACTAGAACTGGCAAAGTGTTTCAGTGATAATTCAGGGTATGATATCAATATGTGAAACTCGGAGGTGGAGAGATGCTCAGCAGCTAAGAGCAGTAACTGCTCTTGCAGAGGACTCAGGTTTGGTTCCCAGCGCCCACACGACAGATTATAACCATCTGTAACTCCGGTTCTGACGCCCTCTTCTGACCTCAGCAGGCACTGCATGCACATGGTGCACATACATACATGGAGGTAAAACACACACGTAAAATAAAAAGTTCAATATAAGAAAATCAATTGTATTGTTATACTATGACCACAATGAAGATTAAGAAAATAATTCCATTTCTTTTAAAAAATGGATGCATGAGTGTGTGTGTGTGTGTTTGTGTGTGTCTCACACACACCACAGTGCATATATGGAGGATCCAGGGACCACTTGCTGCCATTAAATCTCCTCTTCTACCATATGGATCCTGGATACTGAACTTGGGTCATCAGGCTTGTGAGTAAGCAACTCTATCCACTGAGCCATCTTGCCAGCCACAGACATTGCTTTTTTTTCCCCCCCGGAGCTGAGGACCAAACCCAGGGCTTTGCACTTGCTGGCAAGTGCTTTACCACTGAGCTAAATTCCCAACCCCAGACATTTCGCTGTTTTTGTTTCTTTCTTTCTTTCTTTTTTTTTTTTTTTATTTTTTTGGTGGCTTTTAGAGACAGGGTTTCTCTGTGTAGCTTTGGTGCCTGTCCTGGACCTCGCTCTGTAGACCAGGCTGGCCTCGAATTCATAGAGCCTGGCTCTGCCTGCTGAGTGCTGGGATTAAAGGCGTGTGCCACCACCGCCTGGCTATTTTACTGTGTTTGACCTTGATTTTATTTTTTATTATTCTATTTGAGACAGGGTCTCACTGAGTCACCCTGACTAACCCAGAACTCACTCTGTAGACCAGGCTGACCTGAATCCCTCAGAGATCCACCTGCCCCTGCCTCCAGAGTGCTGGGATTAAAGACATTTTCATTTTTGCTGACCTAGCTTGAGATCCAACTGCCTCAAGCTAGGGACTCATTTTTTTATTATTTTCTAAAGCCACCAACTAACTAAAGAAGAAAATCATCAGCATCTCTCTGTCCCTTCATGTGCCGTTTTCCTGAGACATCATGGATTCATGCAAACACGATCATAACCACCCCATTTCCCACTGCCTCACTGGATTATACGGTTTTGTTGGGCGGTGGTGGCACACACCTTTATTTTATTTTCTGGAGCTGAGGACCGAACCCAGGGCCTTGCGCTTGCTAGGCAAGCGCTCTACCACTGAGCTAAATCCCCAGCCCCCACTCCCCTACCCCCGCCCCCGTTTTGTTTATTTGAGTATGCACCTCTAAACCAGGAGTCATTTACTTTTGCTTTAAGGATAGTTAGATCATTTAAAACCTGTTGCTCTCAAGCTGCTCCCTGCACAATTGCAGCCTGCTGGGGCCTCCGCTTCCATCCTTTCCCTTGCAGAATTTTGCTGCTTAGATCCATGTGTCATGTTGGAGGGAAAAAGGTGTGACCGCTTTTCCCTAGGTGTGAAGCAGAGCTGCTGGCGGCTGGCAGCCTCAGCTCTTGGGAAACAGCATTATTGGTTACGAGCAACTGTAACCGAAACTGTGTGTGCGCCGTGTGTGAGGACACCGCTCCATAGTTAGCATTTCCTGGGTTTACAGTTGACACAACTGTATGTTAGATTATATATGAATAGTTATGCATATTAAAAACAGCATATTAACATGGTATGCTATATGAATAGTACAAGGCAAAAAATGTGTACTATCTGAAGAGAAACTTTTAATTTTAATCAATTTTTTTGTTTGTTTTTCCAGACAGGGTTTCTCTGTAGCTTTGGAGGCTGTCCTGGAACTCGCTTTGTAGACCAGGCTGGCCTCGAACTCACCTGCCTCGGCCTCCTGAGTGCTGGGATTACAGGCGTGAGCCACCACCGCCTGGCAATTTTAATCATTTTAAAGGTTTATTTTTAGTGTATGTGTATGAATATTTGCTTGCATTATGTGACAGGTGACTGAGAGAACCGGGCGTGGGTGTCAGACCCCCTGAAACTGTAGCTACTGATGGTTGTGAGCTGTCATGGATGCTGGAAACTGAGCTTGGGTCATCTGCAAGAGCAGGAACTCTGTAGACCAGGCTGGCCCTAAACTCACAGAGATCCACCTGCTTCTGCCTTCCAAGTACTAGGATAAAAGGCTTGTGCCACTACCACCTGTTGCAGTAACTTTTTAAAAAATTATCTTTATATGCATTGGTGCTCTGCCTACACACGTCTGTGTAAGGACGTCAGATCCTGTAGTTACAGGCAGTTGCAAGCTGCCATGTGGTTGCTGGGAATTGAACTCAGGACCTCTGGAAGAGCAGTCAGTGCTCTTAACCTCTGAGCCATCTCTCCAGCCCCAAGAGCAGTAACTCTTAACTGTAAGCTCCTAGCCATTGAGCCATCTCTCCAGTTCCAATTTTACTAATTTTAATAATACTGGGGCTAGAGAGATGGCTCAGTGGTTAAGAGCACTGGCTGCTCTTGCAGAGGACCTAGGTTTGATTCCTACCACACACATGGTGGCTCACAACCATCTGTCACTCCAGTTTCAGGGGATTCAATGCCCTTTTCCTGTCTCCGTGGGCACCAGACACTCAGGAGGTGTACAAATATACACACATGTGAAACACCCATATACACAAACATCTTTAAATGATAAAATGTAAACATTTCAATAATGTTAATACTATTAAGATATACACACACCACTACTTAGTAGAGAGTAAAGTTAAGTGATAATTTCAGAGAACGGATCTATCTTCAAATTCTAACAGTGCCAATTTCTGTGTGTGGGATCTTGAGTGAGTTACTTAATACTACTTATCTCCAACTTTCTTATCTTGAGAGAGTAAAGCGTAACACAAACACTGGGGTGGTTTGTGCTTTGTTTAGTCTGGGTTTTCTTTTTGTCGACATTTTTTTTTTTTTGAGATAGGGTCTCATGTAGCCTGAGTCAACCTTGATCTTGCTCTGCAGCTGAGCATGACCTTGAACCTCTGACCTCACAGGTGCCAGCATGCCTTCCTGCGTGCTGGGTGAGCGCTCTGCCATCTCAGCTATATCCCCAGCCCGCACCGGGTTGTTTTGAAGAATACAAGTGTCTACACAGGGTAGGGACTGAACAGACAGTAATTATACTGTGATTATTATATTTTTCTATGTGCTTACTAATTAGAATTCATGTAATTACAATATAAATTATAATTCTATGTTAATGACATATGATCAAATTTATAAGTAATAAGTATATAAATTATAATACATATACATTACTGAGGGAATATATGATTTAACTCGATTCCTAACTATGATAACAAAGGGAATTGAAATGCCTGCATTAGTCATACCCAGGGAGTCCCAAACCTCAGCCAACATCGGCAGCACAAGGCACTCAGTAGGTGATTTGCCGCTTCCTCCCTAAGAATCACTGCTTGGGCTGGCGAGAGGGTAAAAGGGCTGGCTGCACAGGCCTGGCTGCTGGAGTTCAATCCCTGGTGAGAGACTGAATCTAGAAAGTTGTCCTCTGACCTCCACATGTACACACCAGCACACTAATAATAATAATAATAAAATAATAATAATAATAATAATAATAATAATAATAATATAATGATAAGTTGGCAGCTTGGCAACCCCACAACTCCTTCCTGAGCCTGTCCCACAGGTTCTACCGCACCCCTAAATGAAGTCCGTGCTTAGGAGAACTGGGGGATGGATGCGGCCCACTCAGTGTCTTCCGGATGCCCTGGTGTGAAGGCGGCTCTGGAGGATGGGGAGGCCACGATGGTACTCTCACCCTACTCCATCACCCACTGAGGCAGCGGTCCATTCCATCAGCCTGGGGAGTTCTCCTAGTTCCGAGAGCAGTTCCTGTGCCCGGAGATCCTGATTTCATTAATTTGGGGGTGCAGAGTCAGCCATACTATTTAAAAGATACACTATTTGAAGTATGGCGGAGACTGTGAAGCCTGGCTTTGGGGCAAGGGTTCTCCAACTGCCAGGGGCCGAAATGGCCAGGAGGGCTTGTTAACAAGGGGGATTCTGACTCAGTGAGCCAGGGGCTGGGGGTGAGAATATGCTGTTTACACATCCTCAGGAGGATCTACGCTTGGAACCCCTGTTCTTGACTGTGGGGGAGGGGGTTCACAGAGGTGACAATGCATGCATGCGGAAACCAGTCAGCACCAAGCCTGTGGCTTTCAGCAGAGCAAGGACAGGTGGCAGCTGCTGGGCCTGAGCCGTTTGGGTTTGCATCTGTTCCCCTGGGAAGCCGTAGCAAGTGGCTTTCAACTCCACTTCCTCAGCGGCTTGGTGTAGACAGAGCCCGACTTGACAGTCGCTCAGAGAAAATATGAATGACTATGTGAGTGAATGAATGAAGCAGGCAGTGACCGGCCATGGAAGAAGTTCCCTTAAAATTCACAAAAAGCAGAAATGGAGAGAAGGCTCAGCCAACAGTGCTTTCTGCTCTTGTAGAGGACCCAAGTTCAGTTTCTAGAACACATGGCTCACAGCTCACAGCTGCCTGTGACTCCAGGTTCAAAGGTCCTGACACCCTCCTTTGGCTTCTGAGGACACCTGCATTCACGTGCAAACATAGATACACATACCACACACAATTAAAAATAAAAATCAGCCGGGCGGTGGTGGTGCACACCTTTAATCCCAGCACTTGGGAGGCAGAGACAGGCGGATCTCTGTGAGTTTTGGCCAGCCTGGTCTACAGAGTGAGTTCCTGAATTGCTAGGGATATTTAGTAAGAGACCATCTGGGGGTGGGGGGGAAGATATCACAAAAGCCTCATTTGGAGTAACCACCTCCTGCCCTAGCTCATGTGGCTCAGCTTCTAGTACTGACTCAGCTCTGGTTTGAGGTAGAACATTTATTGGATGATTTCTTACCTGACAAATCATTTTATTTTATTTTTCAGTTTTTCAAGACAAGGTTTCTCTATGTAAGAGTCCTGGCTATCTTGGAACTAGTTCTGTAGACCAGGCTGGCTTCAAACTCACAGAGATCCACCTGCCTCTGCCTCCTGAGTGCTGGGGTTAAAGGTGTGCGCTGCTGCCCCCGCCGCCGCCAAATAATTTTAAGCATTTAGACATGCAGCAGCCCTTGTCCGTGTTGCTCACAGGCCCGCAACGCAGGGGTGGCCTGAGTCCCTCCCGCAGAACGATTTTCCTTCAACCCATTATTGAACCCCGATGGCCTTTTGGTTTGCAATCTCCATTGCCAGCCACTGAGGGCTTTTGAATCATGTTTTATTATTAAGTTTTATAAGCTCCTTATAAAATGGAGAGGAACATAATACACTTGAACTGAGGCACCCTTCCCCTGTTCAGGAGGTGGCTCTGGGTGGCCGGCATGTTTCCTTCGGTGACAGTGTCATAGGCTCACAGGGCTGGAGGACTCTCCATATTCCCTACACCCTCTTCCTGTTGTTCACAACCCTCTAGAACGTCCTTGACATACGGGAGTCAGCCCTTCAGCACAGCTCATCCTGCTTGTCCACACCAGCCTTTTCACACCGACCTGGGAAGGAGTGGGCTCAGGAGGGAGACCCACAGCCAGGCAGACTCTCTGTGCCGCTGTGTCTGGAACTCCCCTGAGCCCTGTGCGACGTATGCTCCACTCTGCTCTTAAAATCCCAGAGCGGCCTCTCTCATCCTGGGGACACGTCACCCAAGACCTCAACAGATGCTGAATAGAAGCCACCGAGAAGGTTAATCCTCTAATCAGTTTTTCTTTTACAGAAAAGATCTGTAGCCCGGGCTAGCCTCCAACTCCATATGTAGCTGGGGATGACCTTGAACTTCTGATCCTTCTGCCTCCACCAACAAGCTAGGAGAACGGGTGCCACTGCATCTAGTTCCTGTGGCCACACTTTTTTTTTTTTTTTTTCCGAGACAGGGTTTCTCTGTGTAGCTTTGCGCCTTTCCTGGGACTCACTTGGTAGCGCTGGCCTGGAACTCACAGAGATCCTCCTGCCTCTGCCTCCTGAGTGCTGGGATTAGAGGCGTGCGCCACTACCGCCCAGCTACCACACCTTTTTAATATGAATGAGGCACTTTCCATGCAGAATGCCTGTAGTTTATGCACTTCAACATACAACAGCTTAAGCACAGACGTTCTCTTCGAAATCCACAGGTATAAGATTTGTTTTTACCAGTGGTGGTGCAGGCCTTTAATCCCAGCACTCGGGAGGCAGAGGCAGGCGGATCTTTGTGAGTTCGAGGCCAGCCTGGTCTACAGAGCAAGATCCAGGAAAGGCTCAAAGCTACACAAAGAAACCCTGTCTCGAAACTGCCCCCCCCCCAAAAAAAAGATTACAAATAGATCCATTTCTGTCACCATGCATAAAACTCAAGTCCAAGTGGATCAAAGACCTCAACATAAATCCAGTTACACTGAACTTGATAGAAGAGAAAGTGGGAAGTACTCTTGAACGCATTGGCACAGGAGACCACTTCCTAAATATAACACCAGCAGCACAGACACTGAGAACAATTAATGGGACCTGTTGAAACTGAGAAGCTTTTGTTTTTACCATAGATATTAGAGCAGGCCTCTCTATCTTTGTTATTATTGTAGCTGTTTTGTGGTCACAGGTATCAAACTTATGGTATTGCGTGTGCTCGGTAAGCACTCTGCCTGACCTTTCTCTGTCTCTCTGTCTCTCTGTCTCTGTCTCTGTCTCTCTCTCTCTCTCTCTCTCTCTGAGGCAGGGTTTTTCTTTGTAGCTTTGCGCCTTTCCTGGATCTCATTCTGTAGCCCAGGCTGGCCTCAAACTCACAGAGATCCACCTGCCTCCGCCTCCCGAGTGCTGGGATTAAAGGCGTGCTCCTGCCGCCGCCGCTGCCGCCACTGCCACAGGCCCTCTCTATCCTTATTAAGCACAGAACTTTCACCCTTCCCATTCAAAGAAGCACTTTATGGCTTCTGTGGCATAACCACTTCTCAGCAGCACTATGCCGCACTGTGGGGGACTTTCAGTAACGTGAGGGTGACAGACTGCCTTGTGATATGGCAACAGTCTCTCAGATGATAGACACAATTACTAGGTAACTAATGGTGGGGGAGTCTTTATAGCACACATGTTTGGAAAGGGTTTTAAGAGATGCTGAACGCCAAATCATGGAGCTTTCCCCCCAAAGCCACAAGGGTGAGTTTTTTAGGCACCCACCACTCTCGGAAATTCTGATCAGGTCCTGGACACTCTGAAGCAGGCAGATGCATGCTGGTTCCAGTTAAGACATAACAGGGATAGAAATTCCCCTGCGAGACAGATACAAAACTCCTCCTTGACGAGGCAATTCCCCTCCTAAGTACATGCACCCGAGAACTAGAAAGACATCCACACAGGAGTGTTCATGATAGCATCACTCATAACAGCACAAGGGTAGGGACAACCCAGATGCTCACCAAATCATGACGAGGCAAATAAAATGTGGCAGCTTCACAGGACTGCATAGAATATTATTCAGCAAAAATAGGAATGAAGGGGGATGGGAAAGATGGCTCAGCTTTCAGGAGCACTGGCTGTTCTCGCAGAGGACCTGGATTCTAGCGCCCACATGGTAGCTCACAGTCACCTCTAACTCCAGCTTCAGTGGATTTGACCTCCTCTTCTGACCTCCATAGGCACCAGGCATGCACATGATGCACATATATATGTGTAGGCAAAATATTCATTTGGGTAAATAAAACAAATATTTAAATCCAAAAAATTTAAAAAAGAACCACCATCATCATCATCAACATCATCATCATCATCACCACTTCCGCCACCAAGTAATTAAAGCACCCAAGTAATTAAAAAATAACAGGAAGCCAGGCAGTAGTGGCATACGCCTTTAAGCCCAGCACTTAGGAGGCAGAGGCAGGTGGATCTCTGTGAGTTCGAGGCTAGCCTAGTCTACAGAGTGAGTTCCAGGACAGCCAGGACTATATAGAGAAAAATCTCTCAAAAAAATGAAATAAATAATAATAATAATAATAATAATAATAATAATAATAAGTAGTAGTAGTAGTAGTAGTAGTAGTGGTGGTGGTGGCTGGAGGATTGCTCAGCAGTTAAAAACACTTTGTGTTCTTGCAGAAGATCCAGGTTCAGTTCCCAACACCCACATGGTGGATCACAACCATCCAAAACTCCAATTTCAGGAGAAGTGACACCCTTTTCTTGTCTCTGAGGGCATACAGGCAAAACATTCTCACACATAAAAATAAGTCAAAAATAAAAATATTAGCCAGGCATGATGTCACATACCTTTAATCCCAGCACTCTGGAAGCAGAAGCAGGTGGATTTCTCTGTGAGTTCAAGGCCAGCCTGGTCTACAGAGTGAGTTCCAGGACAGCCAGGGCTACGTAGTGAGACCCTGTCTCAAACAAACAAAAAAATTAAATTAAAAAATAAAAAATTAAAAAAATAATAAAACAAGAATGAAGGTCTGGGGATTGGGGATTTAGCTCAGTGGTAGAGCGCTTGCCTAGCAAGCACAAGGCCCTGGGTTCGGTCCTTAGCTTGGTTAAAAAAAAAAAAAAGAATGAAGGTCTGATGCATGTTACATTCTGAATGAATCTTGAATGCATCAGGCCGAGTGAACTAAGTGAACATATCACATACTGTATGATCTATTTTTATGCAATCAAGAATAGACGAGGCTGCGCAGACGGAAGACAGATTGGCAGTTGCCAGGGCTGGGGGAGGAGGGGGCAGAAAGTGGCTGCAGAAAGTGGCTGATAATGGATATAGGGTTTCTTTGTGGGGGTGATAATATTCTGGGGTTGCACAGGGTTGATGACTACACAACTCTGTGAAGAGCCCAAAAGCCATTGACCTGCACACAAAAATAGTTGCCTCGTATGGTGTGTGTTACGTTACTGTAAACTTCTTTTTAAATGTAGGCCATAGCAAACAACACAATTGTTCAATTCTAGAACGTTGGTATTTTAGAGACTAGATTTTCCCCAAAGAGATCAATGCACGCTTGTCGTGAAAGCTTCCAACAATGGGGACATAAGAAAAAAACCACACATGCCCTGGGCAGGGTGTAGCTCAGTGGTCAAGGGCTTGCCTGGCACAGAAACAAACAAACCAACCCGGAACTCCAGCGACATGCGGGGATCCATGTCTCTCTCCGCTTACAGGACTGCAGGGGCTCACATGTAAACGCAGACCACCAGGTCTGGGCTCAGCCTTACGTGGGTCAAACTCTGGCTCTGTTCTCAGAAGCAGAGTGGCAGTGCAAGCCGCCTTCCTGCTCCGAGCCTCACTTTTACCACCTGTGAAATGGGCGAGACAAAGAAAGCAAGGGCCTGCATGCTTCCCGAGGCCAGAGAGGACCACACCCCAGAGGGCCTCCTTGAAGGTGTTAGGGGCACACTGAGTGGCAACAGGGAAGACCCCCATGGGCTTTGCACTTGGTGTCAGTGTGACCACCTGAGTGCTTTATCCGGCGGCTCTCCGGTATTCTGGAATTTATTTATTTAAATGCTCACTTATACATACTTTTGCCTTACAGTCTTTCCACAGGAAGCTCGCTGGGTGACGTCCTGCTCTAGACCTCTCCCAGTATGCCAGCCAGACCTCCCCCAGAACAGTGGGCCCTCTCTCTTCCCTCTAGGATGAAAATAACCTGATATTTGCTTTTCAGCACGGGACCCAACATACTAAGGGCCCCGGGGGCTTTAATCACAGGAGGCAAAGCTGCGCACGTGATCTCTTTCTCAAGTTTCTCCCTCTCCATATGGGTGAGCTCGCACCAATTGGCTGCGATTTCGACCCCAGCTGGGACCAGTTCTAACAGATTAGCGCGCAAGGCTTTCAGAGGATCCTGCGTGTTTATCTCCTGGGTTTTTGTTCTGAATACAAAAGCAATACAGACTATATGCTGGCAGTTTAAGAAAACCGAAAGCATGAAAACATATGCATCAGCCTCTCCCCTCTTCACAATCACAGTGCCTGGGAGGGGAGGGATAGCTGTTAAGCAAGCAGGCAATTCATGTGTAGACACTTGATGGGTTGACAGTGCGCGCTGGGAAACAGAAGCGGAGAAGAGCCGAGGAGAATGAGGTTGTCTCCAGGGCCCCCCTGACAGGAGGTAGGAAGAGCTAGGGGTGGTAGACGGTGAGAACCCAGAGGGATGGAGACCGGCC
Organism: Onychomys torridus; assembly: GCF_903995425.1. Lineage (NCBI taxonomy): Eukaryota > Metazoa > Chordata > Mammalia > Rodentia > Cricetidae > Onychomys > Onychomys torridus. The sequence goes on from NC_050464.1 coordinate 29,618,437, forward strand.
AAAGAGCCCCATGGTGGATGGTCACACGCAGTTTGAGGTCAATTGTTGTGAAATGAGGTTATATGTGACCCTTTCTGGTGATTTCAAGAAAGTTCTCTAGAGGGAGTGTTTGTGTGCCAAGCGAGGAAGAGATGAGCATCGGGCCTGGAGTGATGTTGAGTACAGAGACCAGGAGGGCCTGAATCCACTGGATGAGACTACAGTCTGGTTGCAGTTGACCCCGGAGGCCCCAGCTGACCTCAGACTGTACATTGCAGAAAGTGGGAAGAGTATATCCCCCTAACTCGCAGCCCCCCGGAAATGAGTGTCATTATGGGCTTGGAACCTGTTCCTGTAGGTTAGGCATGTAGTCGGGTATTTCTCTCCTGCCCACCAGTTCCCAAATAACCATATTCCTTATTTATGCTCTACCAAGTGGCGGGACCTTTATTAGCATGGCATGTTCATCTCCTGCTCCCTCTGCATATGGCTGGCGATGCCTGTCTTGACCCTTCTCCTTCCCAGCATTCTCAATTTGGCTTTCCCACCTAACTTTATCCTGTTCAGCTACTGGCCAGTCAGGTTCTTTATTAAACCAGTCACAGCGACAAATCTTCACAGTTTACAAAAGGATTATCCCACAGCATAGGTACATGAATATACAAGTAACAATGACAATTACAATTATTGGTGGTCCTGGGGATTGAACCCAAGGCACGCACACATGCTAGGTAAATGCTCTGCCACTGAGGCACCAGTAAGTTCATTTTGAGACAGGATCTCACTAAGTTGCCCAGACAGGCCTTGAACTTGTCATCCTCCTGCCTCAGCCTCCTGAGTAGTTGGGACGACAGGCCTGCACTACCTGGCTTGGCCATACAAGCAATTACAAAGCATCTGAGGCTCCTACCCTTGCTCTTGCTCCCCTCATGACAGAGTTTCAAGATGCATCCCAGACGGGCCTCAGTCTATGGAACTGAGGTCAATACCACATTCCTGCCTCTGCCTTCTGAGTGCTGGGGTTATAGGAAGGCACATGATTTTATGCAGTGCTGAGAACCCAGAGCTTTGTGAATACCATAAGAGCACTAACCTGAGCCCCGCCCAGCCTATCATTGTACTCTTGAGTGACTCCTGAGTATAGACAGGCTTGCCTTATTTTATTGACCCTATCTCCCATCACTGGACATTGTCAATTATTTCAATTTTTAAAAATTTATTTATTTTATGTGTATGATGTTTTGCATGTATTAATATCTGTACACTATGTGGGTGCCTAGCGTCCTCAGAGGCCGGAAGAAGGCTTTGGAGCCCCTGGGACTGGCATTACAGATAGTTGTGAGCCATGTGGGTGCTGGGAATTGAACCTGGGATCTCTGGAAAAGCAGCCAGTGCTCTTAACTGCTGAGCCATCTCTCCAGCCCCAGTTTTTTTCAGTGTTTGCTGAAATAACTCTTCTTTCCCTGTGTGTATCATCTTATATGAGTGAAACTTTCTCTGGAGGACATATCCTTTTTTATTTAAAAAAATCTATTATTGTTTATGTATAAAAATGTATTATTATTATTAATATTTTACCAGTAATTTATGTCTATGTGCCACATGCATGCCTGGTGCCCATGGAGGCCAGAAGAGGGTACCAGATCCCCTGGAACTAGAGTTACTAGATGTCTGTGAGCCACTGAGTGGCTGCCAGGAACTGGATGTGGGTATTCTGGAAGTATAGTCGGTGATTTTAACTTTTTTTAAAAGAGATTTATTTATTTATTATGTATATACAGGCCAGGAAAGGGCACCAGATCTCATTATAGATGGTTGTGAGCCACCATGTGGTTGCTGGGGATTGAACTAAGGACCTCTGGAAGAGCAGCCAAATGCTCTTAACCACTGAACCATCTCTACAGCCCAATCTTAACTTTTGTTTTGTTTTTTCAAGACAGGGTTTCTCTGTGTTGTTTTGGGGCCTGTCATGGATCTCACTCTGTAGATCAGGCTGGCCTTGAACTCACAGAGATCCACCTGGCTCTGCCTCCTGAGTGCTGGGATTAAAAGCGTGCCCCACCACCGCCTGGCATCGTTGTTGTTTTTTGAGACAGGGTTTCTCTGTGCAACAGAGCCCTAGCTGTCCTGGATCTCACTCTGTAGACCCTCTAACTCACAGAGATCCGCCTGTCTCTGTCTCCCAAGTACTGGGATTAAGGTGTGCACCACCACCCAGGCCAGGATACATTCTTAAAACAAAATGTGTTGGGTTGGGGATTTAGCTCAGTGGTAGAGCACTTGCCTAGCAAGCACAAGGCCCTGGGTTCACTCCTCAGCTAAAAAACAAACAAACAAACAAATGTGTTGAGGCTGATGACGTGGCCTAGTGGCTAAAGGTGATTGCCACCAAGACTGACAACCTGGGTTCGATTCCTGGGACCCACATGATAGAAGGAAAGAGTCAACCCCAGCAGGTTGTCCTTTAACCTCCACATGTACGTCAAGCAATTATTTATTTCCTCTCTAAACACTCCTGCACAATGCTGCTGCCACTCCTGAATTTGCCCGGCCCGTTAGGGAACTTGGTAATTACTCCGAGATCAAACACTAGTGTCAGGGATCCTGCTCTTCTCTTCATCCTTGCAGTTGAATGAGGCCACTGGGCACCATTTGCTCATTTACACATTCATTCAATTACCATTTGCTGAGTGCCTGCTATCGGGGCGCTTGCTGGGGGCACATATGTTTCCACCAGAATTAGCCTTAAATTTATGGAATGAAGAGGGTGCACTGATGTTAAGTCGCTACGAAACCCGTCCCAGATTAAACAGTGCTGCGTAAGCGACATGGAAAGAGAGCCGTGAGCAAGCGCCACGCACGGGCTGTCCCCCGAGTCAGAGGGACACTGGAGGCAATAGACACCAGCAACAGAAACTGGACACTTAATTCTGGCTCCTTCTATAACGTTACATGCTTTTCTCATTGTTCATTTAAAATAGGGCGTGGCACACACCTCTGGTTTCCACTACTCCAGAGACCGGGGCTGGAGGCTTGCCAGCCTAGGCTACATAGGGATTGAAAACACAAACAAAGTGAAGGTTTGGAAGAGCCTCTCTTCATTCAACCACTGTGGGCATGCTCTGTGCACACACACCTTTCTGTAGAGGAAAGGGGACTAGGAACTCTTTGCGGGGAAGGTTGTATTCTTGTGAAATTTGACTTCAGCTTTAACGCAGGGTCTTCAAATCCAGAGGTGGCTATAATGAGGTACAAAAACTGTGAATACTGCATAGTCTTGGGGTAAGGTGGGGGGCTGGCTTGGCTCTCCACCTGAGTCTTGTGTGTGCCCAAGCTGGCTGGGCCAACTTTTCCATAAAACTTCTTAGGAAATCGGGGCTGGGGGCTGGGGGTGGAGACACAGTTACGTTTTCTTTTCTTTTCTTTTCCTTTTTTTTTTTTTTTTTTTTGTTTGTTTTTCTCGAGACAGGGTTTCTCTGTGTAGCTTTGCGCCTTTCCTGGAACTCACTTGGTAGCCCAGGCTGGCCTTGAACTCACAGAGATCCACCTGCCTCTGCCTCCCGAGTGCTGGGATTAAAGGCGTGTGCCACCACTGCCCGGCTACAGTTACGTTTTCATAGGAAGTGTTCCGTGAACTTCAGCACAGCCAGGTTTAGAAATTTAGAAGCCATGAAAAGATTTTTTTTCAATCTTTTTAAAAATTGGGGTTGGAGAGATGGCTCGGTGGTTAAGAGCACTGACTTCTCTTCTAGAGGACCCAGGTTCAATTCCCAGCACCCACATGGCAGCTCACAACTGTCTGTAACTCTAAGATCTGACACCCTCACACAGACATATATGCAGCCAAAACACCAATGCTCATAAAATAAAAATGAATAAGTTTTTAAAAAAATCTTTAAAATCGCTATAAATCTGACATGAGAAGGGCAGATCAGAAACATCTTGTGCAGCAAGTACATCAGCTAACAAAGTCTGCAGGCTGGTGTGGGGCACATCTGGATCACAGGAACATCTATCTCCAAAGAGTAAATGCATCTGTGTGCACAGTGGGGGGTGGGGGTGCTGGGGTGGAACCTGGGCCTTGGCCAGGCAAGACCCAGCCCACTGAGCTATGCCTCCAGCCCAAGTAGATATTTTTTGTCGTTTGGGTTTTTTTTTGAGGCAGAGTCTTATGTAGCCTAGGATAGCCTGGAACTAGCTATATAGCTGAGGATAACCTTGAACTTTTGAGAGCTGGAGAGAGGCAGTTTAGTGTTAGTGTGCTTGCTCAGCACGTGTCAAGCCCTAGGTTCTAGCCCCTGCACAGAAAAGGGTGGGAACCTTGACTTCTGGCCTGTAATCCTTTAGCCAGAGGTAGGACTATGAAAAGATACCAGATGCTTTTCAGATACTCACCATGCCCTGTGGACTGAGCTAAACAGCTAGTTACCCACAAAATCTTTCCAGGAATCCCAGGATGTGGGTGCCATCATTGTCCCATACAGAGTTGGGCCTGGAACCCACATGCTAGGCAAGAAGAGCTCAACCACTGAGCTACATCCCAGGCCTAGGCAGGATCTCATTTGGGAATCATTTCCACCCTGCTCACGTCCTCACAGGAAGGTGGGCTGAACCTGTCACAGATTCTAGGAAGCGTGGGTATCCATGCCTAGCAGCCTGGGCAGTATGTGCTCCTGGAGAGTGATGAGGTCAGGCCCACCGTTACCAAGTGATGACCGGGGCTCTGGAAAGGAAGCTCTTTGCAGTATCTGGGTTTGTGGCCTCCAAGGCACAGGCAGAGGTGAGGGTTGACCACAGTCCCAGGCAACACAAAAGTAAGAGAGGCCCAGAGAGAAGGGTGTTTCCTGGAGCTGCATTTGAGGTTCTGGGTTTGGTTAAGCCACACACTGCCTCTACTACAGGACTTGGCTTCTTTGAACCAAACTCTGGCATACCTTAGATACCTGTGACTTACAGCCAAAGAGGATTCCTGACCAATAATCCTGCAGTGTGTTAAGCCCTCATCCTCGATGGTGAGCAGACCCTGGGAAATGCCAACTCAGAGCTGGTGTCCGAGGTCAGGACTCTCCACGTGGCGGCATATCTGAAAGCCCCTGGATAGATGAGCCCCTACTGTGGCTATGGTACTCAGCCTGTGGTGAGGCCTAGGAATCCCATCTTACTTACTTGACAAAGGCTCAAAGTAATTCTGATACAATGGCCAGTTTGGAAGCCAACGTTTAAGAATATTGCTTTATAAGATACAGCTGTGAGAGTGGATCATGGTGTTATTTGTACTTTCAATCCCAGGACTCAGGAGGTATAGGTAGGTGGATCTCTATGAATTTGAAGCCAACCTGGTCTACATAACAAGTTTCAGTCAAAGTTACATGGGGAGATCCTATAACAAAAAACCAAAACAAGCCGGGCGGTGGTGGCACACGTCTTTAATCCCAGCACTCGGGAGGCAGAGCCAGGCGGATCTCTGTGAATTCGAGGCCAGCCTGGGCTACCAAGTGAGTTCCAGGAAAGGTGCAAAGCTACACAGAGAGAACCTGTCTCGAAAAACAAAAATAAATAAATAAATAAATAAATAAATTTTTAGGATGGCGGCGGCAGTGCACGCCTTTAATCCCAAGACTTGGGAGGCAGAGTGAGTTCCAGGAAAGGTGCCAAAGCCACCCAGAGAAACCCTATCTGAGGGTGGGGGAAGTAACTTTGGTTTTGGTTTGTTATGTTTGTTTTCTTTTTCTTTTCTTTTTTTCGAGACAGGGTTTCTCTGTGTAGTTTTGGTACTTGTCCTAGATCTTGCTCTGTAGACCAGGCTGGCCTTGAACTCACAGAGCTCTGACTGCCTCTGCCTCCTGAGTGCTGGGATTAAAGGCATGAGCCACCACTGCCAAGCTAATAAATAAGCACATTTTTTTTTTTAAAGGGAGAGTGATAGACAGGACAACACTCCCACACCCCCACACCCCAACATGCATACATCACATATAAACACAAAATAAGTATCTTAAAAAGAACATACTTTTTTCTAGAGAATTTCTAACCAAATGGAAAGTGCTTAGGACACATCATACAATATAAGGATACAAGGCAGTCATATATATTCAGTGTAGTGACCATTCCCTGCCTAAATGCATAAACACCAGGAAAATAAGAGTCAAGTCTGAGGGCTGGAGAGATGGCTCAGTGGTTAAGAGCGCTGACTGCTCTTCTAGAGGTTCTGAGTTCAATTCCCAGCAACCACATGGTGGCTCACAACCATCTGGAATGAGATCTGGCGCCCTCTTCTGGCCGCAGGCAGAACATTCCACTGTATACATAATAATAAATAAATCTTAAAAAAAAAAGAGTCGAGTCTGGCCGGTAGGGTTATAAGTAACGTTTCTTCATTCTACCTGCATATCTTTCCCAAATTTTCTGTAATGAGACTGTATCACATTTCAACTCAGAAAGGAAATCCTGTAAGTTATATTTAGAAGAGTTCCTGTTAGGAACACACGTGGATTCCTTGGCCCTGCCCAGAGCTGTTAGTGTCTGGGGATTTCAGCTATGTGGTCAGACTGATGTCTGAGCTACAGAGTCAGGACCAGCATCCGTCCACCTCCCAGAGTTGCCCCAAGAACATACACCAGGTTAATGGCAACTATACAGAAGAAAACACAGGTACCGAGCTCTTTCTACACACCCGGTGATGTGCTCTCTGCCTTGGACACATCATCCCCCTGAAGCCCAGGGTTCTCTTCCTTGCCCTGGGAGGGCAGAGGCAGACCAGCCTCTGAGTCCCCTGACTCTTAAATTGTAGGTTTAGGGCTAGAGAGGCTGCTCAGTGGTTAGAGCACTGGCTGCTCTCCCAGAGGACCTGAAAGGACCAGGCAGACGCCATAATAGGCTGCTCAGTCTTCTCTTAGAGATCGGGCCTCAATTTCAGTTTCCTGAGACTTGAGCAAGCAGTTTCTGGGAGGGCCGTGAACAGAAGACATAGTCCATGAAGTAGCTCCTTTTCTGCATGTACTCTGAGCGTTCAAGGTTCAGCCAGTTGTTTACTGTCTGGGACCCCTCACCAACTCAGAGCTATGTGCATGAGTCAAGGACAGAGTCTGGGTCATTGAGTCAGCCCCCACAGTCAGTACGTGCTAGGCTAGCCAGCCTCCCTGGCAGCTCAAGGACAAAGCCTGGGACTTGTCCAGGCCTGCCCAAAAATGGATAACTGTAACCCCCAACTAACTCTAGCCAATTAAAAGTTACTGACATGATTGCCACTCACATAAACCAATCCTGAGTCTGTTCCTATGTAGTCTGGAGACCCCAAGCCCCCCTGCTTTAAAAACCCTGCCCCTGCCAGGCGGTGGTGGCACACACCTTTAATCCCAGCACTCGGGAGGCAGAGGCAGGCGGATCTCTGTGAGTTCGAGGCCAGCCTAGTCTACAGAGCGAGTTCCAGGAAAGGCGCAAAGCTACACAGAGAAACCCTGTCTTCAAAAACCAAAAAAACCAAAAACCAAAAACCAACCAAACAAAAAAAAACCTGCCCCATTGCTCCTCAGGGTCTCTCCTGTTCTGCTGCTGTGTCAGACAGATGGAGAGTCCCGAGTTAACTTGAAATATAAAGACTCTTTGCTTTTGTATCAGATTTGGTCTCTTGGTGGTCTTTGGGGGACTCTGGGTACAACAGACCCAGGTTCAGTTCTCAGCACCCATATGGTGGCTCACAGTTGTCTGTAACTCCAGTTCCAGGGGATCCAGTACCCTCTTTTGACCTCCATGGGCACCTGGTACACACATGGTACACAAATATATGTGCAGGCCAAATACCCATACATATTAAATAAAAATAAATAGATCTTTTGAAAACTATGGGTTGCAACCCCCATATAGGGTCATGCCATGAATTTACAGGTTTGGTAGCAGTAAATGGTTTCTGAAGATGTAACAACTGAAGATATACTCAAGGTCAAACTTGCCTTCAATCTGAAGGGCTCAGGGAGGCACTTGTCACCCTGTGCTGCGTCAAACAACCTCTCTGCAGCCTTGGTTCTGAACACACCTGTGCATACTTGCCATAAATGCCTTCATGCCGCAAAACACCACTGACTGCCGACAGAAACCTCGGCTGGGATCTGTGGCTACACACTGCAAACTGCAGTGTCTTTTCTGCAGAAATATGATCATTTAACTATGGAAAACAAAGACTCTTCATTATTTTCCTACCATTGCTGCTCAGCATGTGAGTATCAAAATATATTTGGAATGTACTCCATTAGAAATTCAGTTTTTTCCCCCTAGTCCTGGGGCTTGAACCTAGGGCCTCCGGCATGCTAGGCAAGAGCTCTGTTGAGCTAGATTCTCAACTCAAAATGTTTAAGAATTGCTGTGTAAGTTGCTGACTAAAGTTTTATTTTTTAAAAATCACTGTATAAATTTTGACTTGAGATTAGAATTTCCAACAACTTCTGAAATGGCCCTAAATACACCCTGACTTTTTGGCACCACGCATTTATGTGAAGCAGTATTCTTGAGATTAACAATGACAAAACCAAATCTCAGCCACCTCTGAAAAACGCTGAAGGTACTCTACGTCCTGCAGCATCAGACATTCAGTAAGATTCTATTCTTTATGTAAAAACAAATGAACATGGCCAATTAACTCACTAGTTTAAAATTGTTTTTGTCTTCAACAAATGGTGAAACTGTATGGAAGCCACAAAAATTCCTGTAAAATATATTTCTTCATTTTTTGTTTTGTTTTTGTTTTTGAAGACAGGGTTTCTCTGTGTAGCTTTGGAGCCTGTCCTGGACTAGCTCTGTACCCCAGGCTGGCCTCAAACTCACAGAGATCCTCCTGGCTCTGCCTCCCGAGTGCTGGGATTAAAGGTGTGCGCGACCACCGCCTGGCTCTTCACTGTTTTTTATCAGCAAAATGTTTGATTTGTGTACCTATTTTATATACCAATATACCCAGGGTTGTGTAAAAAATTCTTGGGCAAAAAAGGTTCTGCAGGTCCGGCATGGTGGCATACACCTGTGATCTCAGCACTCGGGAGGCAGAGGCAGGCAGATCTCTGTGACTTCGAGGCCAGCCTGGTCTACAGAGAGAGTTCCAGGAAAGCCAGGGCTACATAGAGATCCTGTCTCAAAGAAAAAAAAAAAAAGTGTGTGTGTGTGTGTGTGTGTGTGTGTGTGTGTGTGTGCGCGCGCGCGCAGCAGCAGCAGCAGCAGCAGCAGCAGCAGCAGCAGAGGTAGGTTGAAGAGGCCCTGCTGCATGTAACACCCCACATCCACTAGGAATCTGTCTTGGGGAATGGGTGCATCTGAACCTTCAGTCAGTTACTCGGCCCATTTGAAGTCCTCAGAATCTTGCTGATCTATTTACTTCAGAAAAAAAATGGCATGTTTCCAGGCTGGCCTGCAGTGACTGTTCCCGGAGGCGCTTGATATAAATAGCCCATGCCGGCTCTGATCTTGCGGGCGCTCTACCTACCTTCTCCTCCGATGGGTAAAAACCAATTGCTCTCATGACGAAGGGGAGCTCCGACAGGCAGATGTGTTCCGACACCTGCCTGGTCTCCATCGTATCGATACCTTGGCTGCGGAGCTGAGAATAATAAAAGTAATCCTCCAGCTCCTGTGTGGGACCAAACAGAGAGAGCGCACAGCAGTCAGGCGCATCCGTGAAGGGGCCATTCTCTAGAAAGCCCATTCTCAGCTCAGTGACGGGGAGGGGGCTTTATGGAAAAGCACAGAGGGCCCGTCTCCAATGCTTGCTCTACAGCCTTGACTAGTGGTCCCCAGGAAGTGTTTGATGACAATTACCCTGTAGAATTTTCCTTCCCTGCCGCCAGACACCAGACCGTAGAACGGGGTCAAGTCTTCACCCCCAAGAGAAACAGCCGCCTCCAGGGCACTAGAACAATGAGAAACATCGCCGTTAGGAAGTACTCATGCATGAAGTCATGGAGTCACACAGACGGTGGCCTTGGCAGGGTCTCTTGTCCCTCAGCGATGAAGCCTGTGACAGAAAATTCAATTTCAAGCGTGGAACGCAGCCGTACAGGGCACCCACCTTATTTGTGGCGATATGCGCATTCTGATGACAGGGCAGGCGCTTGGCAATTTGTATGCAGTCTTTGGGGAGCACAACCCTCCTGGGGGTGCAGGGGGAGTCTGAGACCTCAACCCTCTTGAGCTGAGCACGGCCGACCAGTGTCAAAAGGATGGGCTGTAGTGCAGGTGTGCTGCCAGCGCTAATTGCTTCCAGAAAAGCCCGGGAGATCACAGGGACCCATGCCAGGTGGATAAAAATAACCCTCTGCTCTCTAGTATAGGGTCAGAGTCTCCAAAAATAGGCCCTTTGAATGGGAAGAAAACCTACTTTTGCATGAGACCAACTGACTTTTCCTCACACAAAAGGCAAATAATCTAAAGTCACTGTAAGAAAAAAAAAAAAAAGGCCACTGGATTTCTACTAGTTCAGTGAATTAGAACCCACTTCAGTGAAGACATATGGTGTTTTTTTTTTTGTTGTTGTTGTTGTTGTTGTTGTTGTTTTTCTGAGACAGGGTTTCCCTGTGTAGCTTTGCGTCTTTCCTGGATCTCACTCTGTAGCCCAGGCTGGTCTCGAACTCACAGAGATCTGCCTGCCTCTGCCTCCCGAGTGCTGGGATTACAGGCATGCGCCACCACCACCCAGCTTGAATTTTTTTGAACTGGTGACCACTTCCCTAGACACACCAGCTGTTTTCTAGAATGTTCCAGGAGCATCCCTCTAGTTTCTCAATATCCTTTCTAGTCAGAGAGTCTGAGATTTTTCCTGGCTTTGTTTTAGCTTTAAAATTTTTTTTAATGAAAGCCAGGTGTGGTGGCACATGCCTTTAATCCCAGCACTTGGGAGGCAGAGGCAGGGGGATCTCCGTCTCAAAACAATGAAACAAGACAAAGTATGAAATTATGTTTTGGGGTTTTGGGTGAGGTTGATAAGAAAAGGAAAGAGAAAAGTGTAAAGCATTTGTGCTCTAAACTAGGCTAAACTAGGGGGTTTCTCAGATATAGCAAGGATATCAATATTATAAGTGATTTATAATAAAACATTTTTCTTGACCTGTAGGAAACACATGTACCTATCTATGTTAAGTGACTTATTTAAACATCAACTACAGAAAATGCATTTATATGAAGAAAAAAAAAAAGAAAGGGAGGAGAGGAGGACATCAGGGGCCAGCCACACCGCCACACCGCCACACCGCCAGCCACGGTGTAAGAAGGGAAGAAAAGTATATAAAACAGAGAAAGGTAAAAGCCTAGAGACAAAAGGTAGACGGGATAATTTAAGAAAAGCTGGCTAGAAATAAGCCAAGCTAAAGGCTGGGCATTTGTAAGAAGTCTCCAGGTATTTGTTTGGGAGCTGGTGGCAGGCCCCCTAAGAGTGAGAAAACAAAAACCACTCCAGGCTAAGGTGGCACATGCACTTGGCTCCCTAAGACAGCCCAACTTGCTGAGCTCTGTGGTCAGCACAGTGCCACATGCGCCCTGCTCCGGCCACTGTCTGCTGACCCCAGAGGGACCAAATTCCTCTAACCAGAGCAAAGAGAGATCCATTCTCTCTGGTGTCAAGGGCTAAGCTGAAGAGGAAGACACTGAGGGCAAGCTAGGCAGGTAGAAGACTGAGGGACACAAGCCGGGGGCTATGTTCCAGGCCCTGCTCTTCGGCCAAGCAGCCACATGGGATTCCCAAAAGCCTCCTTGTGCCTAAATTGGGGTCTCAATACTCACACTAAAAGAGAGGAGGGGAGAGGGAGAGAGAGGGAGAGAGAGGGAGAGAAAGATCACTGAGGCACAGAAGGAAAGTGGAATTTATTTAATTTTTTTTAGATTTTTATTGTGTGTGTATGAGTTCTTTGTCTGCATGTATGTGTGTGTGCACCACATGCATGTCTGGTGCCTTAAGGAAGTGGTGAGCCTCTGTGTGGATGCTGGGAATCAAAGCCCAGTTCTTTGGAAGAACAAGTGCTCTTAACCGCTAAGCCAACTCTCCAGCCCCAGAAAGTGGCATTTATTGAACATATGTATACTCAGGAATAGCATGGTGCTTCTAGGCAAGGGGCTGGGGCTAGAAACACCAGGCATATCATGAGTAGCATCAAGCAAGTGCCTGGGAGGTGCTCCCCAAAGGGGGCATGGGATGGTACCCCATGCATTGCATGGAAAAGCTGGGGCTCAGAGGAGTTATAGTCTAGGATTATTTTGTTGTTGTTTATGCTTTGCATTTTATGTACCTCTTGTTAGCCTTGACCTCACTATGTAGCTGAGGATGACCTTGAACTGCTGACCTCCTGCGTTACCTCCAAGTACTAGGATTACTGTCACGAGCTCCCATGTCTGACCAAGCTGGGGTTTGAATCCAGGTCTCTGCTTTTTTTGAGCAGGGTGGAGGTGGGAGGTTTTCCAACTTTACTCCACTCTCTATTGCTCCATCATCAATAAATTTAATGCAAAACTTTTATTTTAATTTTTCAAGACAGGGTTTCTCTGTGTAGCTTTGTGCCTTTCCTGGAACTCACTCTGTAGCCCAGGCTGGCCTCGACTTGGAGAGATGATCCACCTGGTTCTGCCTCCAGAGTGCTGGGATTAAAGACGTGTACCACCACTGCCCGGCTGCAAAACTTTTTTTTTTTTTTTTTTTTTTTTTTTAGAGTCTTATGTAGCCCAGGCTAACCTTCAACTCATATAGTTGAAGAGGTCTTTGATATTCTGATGCTCCTGCCTCCACCTCCCGAGTGCTGGGATTAGTGGCTTGTGCCACCATGATGGGTTGTCTTAGGGTCACTACTGCTGTGATGAAACACCGTGACCAAAGCTATTTGGGGAAGAAATCGGGACAGGAATGCAAACAGGACAGGAACCTGGAGGCAGGAGCTGATGCAGAGGCCACGGAGGAATGATGCTTGCTGGCTTGTTCCTCATGGCTTGCTCAGCCTGCTCTCTCACAGAACCCAGGACAGCCAGGCAGTGCACGCCTTTAGTCCCAGCATTTGGGAGGTAGAGGCAGGTGGATTCCTGTGAGTTTGAGGCCAGCCTGGTCTATAGGGTGAGTCCAAGGGCAGCCAGGGATACACAAAGAAATCCTGTCCAAACAACAACAACAAAAAAAAAACAACACCTAAAAAAATACCCCAAGCCCATCAGCCGAGGGGTAGCGCCACCCACAATGGGCTGGGCCTTTCCACATCCATCAAATGCTCTATAGGCTTGTTTACAGCCTGATCTTATGGACTCATCTTCTCAATTGAGGTTCCTCCTCTCAGATGGCTTCAGCCATTGTCAAGTTGCTATAAAACGAACCAGCACATGCGTCTGTGTGGTATTGGGGATGGGACCCAAAGCTTCATGCATGTTTAGTCAAGCACCAAGCTACAGCCTGGGCCCTGGGAGAGAAGTGTATTGTTTACTTGTTTGGGGTTTTTACATTTCTTTCCATTAGTGAAATGCTGAACATATTAAGTCACCAGAAGCAGCAAGAAAGTGCTAATTAGTTTATAATGATCCTTTGTCCCCACAACAGATTAAGTTGAAATTCTCAGAAGCCTGGATTCTGGTCAAGCATAAGGAGGCTACTGGAGATCCCTATCGGAACCCACAAGGACTGAGGGCAAAAGCCAAAACGGGGAGACTTCACCTCCCCTCCAGCACGCCACTGGCCCCAAGGACTGCAGGTGACGTGGATGCCACTCTGGGCCTGTAGGGTAAGTGCTTCTGGATGGAGAGCTAGCTCACCTCCCGGTTTCCCAGCCCCCCAGGTCCCTGGATCGGGTCACTCGGGCTGGCAGAGGCAAAAGGCACAGTTGCAACCGCAATCTGAAGCCATCATGGCACCCGAACAGATTTTGTCAGTAATTTTCACCCAAGTTCAGAGTAAGAAAGCGTTAACATCTGCCGTAAAGAGAAAGATGTGCGCTTGGCAGATGGCGGGGGCAGACGTTACCCGGAGCCATGAATCAGGCTGCTCTTTGAGGGAGGAAGGTGCTGTCTGCCCCTGGAGCTTGCATGGACCGGGTCACGAGAAACATGACCTGGCTGCCCACCCCTTGGCTCTGCCCTGGTTCAGACCACTGCATTTAGGTGGATGAGAGGGTCACATTCAGCGCTTGTCCCGTCTCATACACAAATGCCCTTCTCAGGAGGAAAGGAAGGAAGGTTGCCATAATTTATAGATTGGTTACTGCATTCACCTATGTCAACCTGGCTGATCTGTACGGGCTCCTGTAAAAGTTGTTACCCCATTACACAGACTCTAAGGATTAGCGACATTAAGAAAACCACCCAAGATTCTGGAGCAGAGACTCCAAGCTATACCAAAACCCTTATCTCTTTGATCTTATAGGACCTTTTTTTTTTTTTTTGGTTTTTTGAGACAGGGTTTCTCTGTGTAGCTTTGCACCTTTCCTGGAACTCACTCTGTAGCCCAGGCTGGCCTTGAACCCACAGAGCTCCGCCTGGCTCTGCCTTCCAAGTGCTGGGATTAAAGGTGTGAGCCTCCACCGCCCGGCTAAGACCTATATATTCTTACTCTGTGTACAAGTCTAGCATTTTCCAGCTTCACTTCAGGCAGAGCAGGTCTCCTTTGAGGGCAGGAAGGGGCAGAGGAGCCTACAGGTAACAGATTTTTAATTCACCCTTCGTGCTTCTGTAATGCCCACTCTGCCTTGGTCTGTCTACCAGCATGAGTATGCACAGATAATGAGAAATATACTTCAGGGAGCCAGCCAGAGGCAGGGGCACCCTCACCATCCAAGCTGGACATTGAGTGCAGGGCCCATGAGTCTGCACAGCAGCCTTCACAGGTCACCAGGAAGCATCCTGAGAGCAAGGTACTGTTTGGTCCCGGCACAGCAGGGGGCCTCTCTAACTGTTGCCATTGAAGGAGGAGAAGGGGGTCTATGGGCTGGAGCAAGGGCTCTCGGGTAAAAGCCCTTGTATAAATGGCCCACAACTCTAGGAGATCCAATGCCCTCTTCTGGCCTTCTCAAGCACCCACATGCGTAAGTGCATACGTGCATGCACACGCACACAAACACACACACATAGATATATCGTTTGAAAAAAAAAGGATGTCTGTACTTCCACATGGGGTCAGGCTCTGCCCCTTCACGTACCTTAAGTTGATTTCCCACTGTGCCACTGAGCAGTCTTGGCCTCCTGCTGTGAAGGCATATCGGCCATCATAGGAAAGGGCCATTCCAGCCACGCCGCTTGGGTGGCAGATGATAGCACATGTTTTGTGTGGGTTGCCGTCAACGGGTAAGATCTGGAGTCCGACCTAGAGAGGCAAGTGTAATTAGATATTCAGACTCGAGTACCTGAGTCTCTAGCTAGCCTGACACACCTGAGCTTTACCTCCAGACACTTGTGCTACCCATGCACGCATCTGGAGCCATCTGTCAGAGGCAAGTTTAACATAGGACGAGGTGTCACTGATGTGTGCGTCTTCCACGTCAGTTAGATTTTTCCAGGTCAGTGAAAAGAAAGAAAAGCATAATTTGGAAGGCTATGAGTTTTCACTGAGAAACGTTGAGAACTCTCCAAAACGGTCTCCTCGGGGCCTGTGAGATAGCTCACTTGGTGCCAGGCCTGACTGGGTTCTACCCCCCAGGACTCACATGGTGGAAGGAGAGAACTGAACCCTGAAAGTTGTCAGGGTTGACCTCCACATGCATACCGTGGCACATGCTCGTGCTTGGGAGGACCCAGGGGTTGTCTTACCATCTATGTTATTATTAAGTGTATTTATTTGGGAAAGGACATTCGTGCCACGGTGCCTGTTTGGAAGTCAAAAGAACAACTTTCCCAAGGCAGTCTCTCCTCGGCTCAAACTCGGGCCCCCAGACGAGGCGGTAAGCAGCTGTCCTGGCTAGCCGTCTAGATCTCACGGTCTGCGGACTACCTGCACAATCATCTTGCAGGGCCGAGAAAGGTAGCCCACCTTGTCGTTGTTGATGAACACCAAGTGCCGTTTCTGCAGCTCGAATGTGTTCTTGACCGGAAGCACCTGAGTGTGCTGGATAGGAGACCCGTAAGCCGGTCCGAGAAGTGTCTTTCTGTATAGGGGGGCGGGGGAAAAAGAGGGTAAACTCCATAAACTTCAATGCATGTTTTAAGACTGGAATTGGCGCTACCATACTTGTGTTGTTGTTTGGGGTTTGGGGTTTTTGTTCTGTTGTTGTTGATGGTGTTTTTTGTTTTGTTTTGAGACACAGAGTCTTGCAATGTAGTCCAGGCTGGCCTAGAACTCACTCTCCTTGCCTCAGCCTCCTGAGTGCTGGGGATTCTACAGGCATGCACCACTACACGGGACTCCTTAAATGTTTGTGACTCTGGATTTCCTGTCTTGTCATTCAGCTGATCCCTACGCAAGAACGTCTCCTTCAGGCCCTGCCAGCGGCTGCTGTAAATAAGGGACCTTGGCTCCCAGCAGCAAATGCTCTAGGGAGCTGAGGGGAATGGATGGACTGTGGCGAAGGCTTCCAGTGGCTGTGGTGCGGAGTTTCCTCTTGACATTATGCCCTAAGAAACTGTCTGTGAACCACCGACAAGGCTTGGAGGAAATGGCATGCCTTGGAAGGATGCAAGCAAACACCCAGTTCCTCAGGTCAGGCCCACGGACTGGAATGAGACCCCGCCGTCTGCCCCAGACATCCCTAAACACAGGTCGAGGGGACACACAGGTCTCCAAATCCATTGGTGTATCAAGTTGCAGTGACACTGGTCAGGCTTCTAACTCAACTCTAAAATTTCTTATTACATCTTTGTGTTCGTGTGTACAATTTATGGGATGGAACTCAGCTCCTCAGGCTTGACAGTATTTATCCACTGATTCATCTCACTGGCTCCACACTTTTTGTTTGTTTGTTTGTTTTGTTTTTGTTTTCGAGACAGGGTTTCTCTGTGTAGCTTGGTGCCTTTCCTGGAATTCGCTTTGGAGACCGGGCTGGCCTCGAACTCCCAGAGATCCGCCTGCCTCTGCCTCCTGAGTGCTGGGATTAAAAGCGTGCACCACCACCGCCCAGGCCACTTTTTTTTTTTTTTTTTTTTTTTTTTGAGCTGAGGATTGAACCCAGGGCCTTGTGCTTGCTAGGCAAGCACTCTACCACTGAGCTAAGTCCCCCCCCCCTTTTTTTTAAATCTTGGTATTTTGCTCAGGCTGGCTTCAAACCCCCAGGCTCAAGAGTGCCTCCTGCCCCAGCCTCCTCCCTAGCTGGAATTGCAGGCACAAGCCCCTGTACCCAGCTGGATTTCTCTAATTCCAGCTGCATCCCTGAACAAGGAGCCTGCTCTAAGGTGAGGACCCTCGGTGGGATGTGAGTGCTGGATAAAGGACAATTGATGCTATCACGCCAGCCTCGTGAGAGGTCCTTCTCATGCCAGGCGTGAGGTAAGGCAGTCGGGATGCAGAAATGCACAAGGTCTAGCCCCTGCTACCGAGACAGGACAGGAGACAAAGCTGTTTTGAAGTGAGAAGGGCATAGACAGCTGTGAGTCCCAGGGTCTGGAGTGAAGTATTCCTAGTGAGGCATCCAGCTGTGTGCAGAATGAAGGATCAGAGGCAGACAGAACAGCCTGGATAGCAGGCGAATGGGCATCAGGAAGAAAAGGGTAAATAAAGGCGGGGGGGGGGGGGGGGGGGGGGACATATGGATCTGAGAGGCATCAACACTGACAGGAAAGGAACAGGAGGCAGAGCAAGGGGACACAGAGGTAGGCACAGTTTGCAAGGTGAGCTTTCTCTGCTGGACCCTGGGAGGCTCAGCACTTTGGGATGCTCTGCTGCCCACCGGGCAGACAGTGCATCAGCTAATGCCTTTTCTTGCCTCTTCCACATGCTGGCTGGTAAGTGCGCAGAGGCAGGGGAACAGAGGTAAGAGCCCAGGGGACAAGGTATGAAAAGACTGGGGCCTTTGTCCCTGGTTGGGGAAGTTGTGGGGAGATGGGGCTGTGGAAACGCCAATCCTAGGGCCATTCAAGAAATTGTGCACGTCTGTCTACAATTAACCACTCCAAAATGGAAACAGTGCAAATGGCTGTGAGCATCCTCAGACACACAGGTAGATGGGATAGGGCCATCCTAGGCCGTGACAACAAAGCATTAATTCATGTCACAAAGTGGGTAAGTCTCAAGAGCATGTTAAGTGCAAGAAGCCAGGCCCAGAAGGCCACATGCTCTGTATGTGACTCCATATATAGGAATATGAGCTTATAGTCACATGTATAGAAAAGTTCATCAGACAGAAGCAAGCCAGTGGTTTCCAGGGACACGGGGATGCGGGGCTGGGGAGTGTCTACTGATGGGAACCAGAGTTTGCTCCTTTGTTTGGCTTTCTCATGTGGTCCAGGCTGGCCACTCACTATGTAGCTGAGGCTATAGCTTTGAATTTCTGGTCTTCCTGCCTTCACTCCCAAGTGCTGGCACTCCAGGCACACATGCCTGGCTTATTGGGTACTAGGTCCAGAAACCAGGACTTGGTACATGGTAGGTAAACATTCTACAAATGAAGCCAAGGAACCAGTTCCCCTTTGGGTGTGGCGGATGCTTTCTTGAACTGCACAACTTAGTGAATACAGTAAAAAAGCACTCAGAACCGTTTCTGGCATAGAGTAAATAACCATTAGCCAGTGACAGGCAACCTGTCTACCAATTTTACAAAATTCGTATCTCTTCATTCTGATGGAAAGACATTTCATATTCATTGTAAAAAGAGAGCACTCAAACCTTTAGACATTCATAAAATAGAACATCCACATTCTATAATGCTGACTCCTGTCCCAAGAAAGGCATGGGTAATTGTTTGGTCCATAGGACTCACCAAAATTTACATATACATGATTTCCTAGGAAGAGAGAATTACACTATCCGTGCTTACTTGGAAATCTGCTTTATCTCTTACTATATCTTGGAGACATTGCCATGTTACTGCATAAGCAGCCATCTCATTATTTTCCCGTTTGCCCAAAGCGTCATTGTGTCCTGGTGTATGACAAGGCATCATTTAACTAAGGCCCTATTAACGGACATTTGAACTGCCTCCATTTCAAAACATATTTCCTTACGAGAGATCCTTTTACTTTATGTCTTTGGCATACACGCGTGGGCACTTCTGCAGGCTCAGTTCCTGGAAGTGAGAGGGTATAAAACTTAACAGAGGGTGACAAATTGCTTTCCCAAAAGGTTACGCCAATTTACACCCCACCAGTGGTCAGACGAGCAAGCCCGCTTCCCTACACCCTTGCCAAGGCTTGGCCCCATCAATCACTTTTATCTCCACTAACCCCATTTGTAAAAAATGATGTCTTGCTTTTGTCTGCCTCCTCGAGAGAGGCTGCTAAGCATCTGCCCCTAAGCTTATTGGCTTTCTGTGAGCTGCCTTTCCGCATCCTTTCAAACGTTTTAAAACACATTTAAAAATTCTTTTTTGATTCATCATGAGAAGGCAAACCTTCCCCATTTGAACTGCGCTTACCAGACTCAACTATCCCTCTAACTCAAGAGGTGCCTTACACGAGGAGCTCTTATTTTGGAAGGATAGGAATGTTCTGGAACTATGGGAGGAGGAAGTGATTAGGTAGGACTATATACATACAAAGTCATACAGCAGTTAAATGCTGTATGAGTTTGACTTCCAACCTTGCTAAGTTAGCTCCTGTTCTTGAGTCAGGCCGAGAGGTTGAGAAGTGAAGTGATTTTTTTTGTTGTTTTTAATTTCACTTTTTGTTATTGTGTGTCGATAATGGGGGTAGGTGGTGCACACACGCTGTGTGGACAACTTTCAGGGCTCAGTTCTCCACACGTGGACTCATGTGACAAGTACTTTTTACCTGAGGAGCCATTTCCTCCAGCCTTATAAACTGTTTTCTTCTTCTTTTTAAAATATATTTATCTTTTTTGTTTTGTTTTTGTTTTTGTTTTGTTTTTCGAGACAGGGTTTCTCTGTGTAGTTTTGGTGCCTGTCCTGGAATTCGCTCTGTATCCCAGGCTGGCCTCGAACTCACAGGGATCCGCCTGCCTCTGTCTCATGAGTGCTGGGATTAAAGACGTGCGCCACCTGGTTCAAGTTCAAGGCCAGCCTGGTCTACAGAGCGAGATCCAGGACAGCCAGAGCTACACAGAGAAACCCTGTGTCAAAACAAAACACAAAAGATGCTTTGAGCTAACTTCAGATGGATGATCAATACGCAGAAACATGAACACACAGCACACACATACAGCACACACATACAACACACACAGACACCACACACACCATACACACACACCCCAACACCATACACATACCACACACACATCATACACACACACACACCATATCCCCACCCCCTCAGACACACACCACACACCACACGTACACAGTACCTCTGTCTCTCTTCGCTGATGATTAACTGTCAGCAGGATCTGCACGTCCGAGGCATGCTGCCTCTTCCCCTGAATTCGTAGATGGAAGGGCGCAGTCATTGTTCCAATCCTGCCTTCTGGAAGAGGACTGATCTTGGTTTGGGGGGATGGGCAGGGGGAATGGCTCATGTTTGCAGTCCCAGCACTTGAGAGGCAGAGGCAGGGGGATTACTGTCAGTTTAAAGCCAGCCTGGGCTACAGAATGAGACACTATCTAAAAAGAGAAGCACAAAAACAAACAAAAACCCACAAAGCAAACCAAAGAGGAAGAGAGTCTGGGGGCGGGGGTCATCTTGGGGCTCTGGAAATCTCATTTGAGATGCCCTTTAAGGTATGAGCGTGTCCCGGCATGAAGGCGCATGCCTGTAATCCCAGTACCTGGGAGACTGGGTTACACAGCAAGACCCCTTTTCAGAAACAAAATAAAACCAACCAACCAGTTAAAACTCTGCTCTTCCTCCTGCAGCCTGGGCACACAGCCGCTGCTGCTGCCGCCCCCCCCCCCCCAAACATTCCTTCTGCCTCCACGTCTGCCAGCCACAGCCACTGGCAGCCACTCCCTGGCAGAGAGGCTCGCTCACCACAGGGTAGAGCTCTCTGGGCAGTCCCTAGTAAAGGGCCGAGGCAGAGCAAGAGCCAAGGCTTGAGGCTTGGCCTGCCTGCCTAATGGTTGTCCAGAAATTATGAAGCCTCCTCCCCCAACCTCAGAGGGACAGTACTTTGCAAGGCTCTGGGAAGCTGAAGACAGCGGCCCTGTTGCTGGGACGGCACACAAGATCAGTGTCCAAGGAAAGGGAAACCTGGGACCCACACAGGTCTTGCAGAACCTATGGTCACACCCAACAGAACACCCTTGTAGGGAAGAAAATGTGCCTCTTTCCCCCCTCCACCTTCACCCCCGGTTTTTCGAGACAGGGTTTTTCTGTGTAGCTTTGGAGCCTGTCCTGGATCTCGCTCTGTAGATCAGGCTGGCCTCGAACTCACAGAGATCTGCCTGACTCTGCCTCCCAAGTATTGGGATTAAAGGCGTGTGCCACCGCCGCCCGGCCAAGATGTGCCTCTCAAATGCGGCTGTGGGTGCCCTGGTTGTGTTCTGCAACCTCACCTACCTTTCCCTTCCCAGTTTCCTGCCTCACGGCTTTAACACTCTGCTCTAGAGCCTGGTGGTGGCGCATGCCTTGAATCCCAGCACTCGGGAGGCAGAGCCAGGCGGATCTCTGTGAGTTGGAGTCCAGCCTGGTCTACAGAGTGAGATCCAGGCAAAGGTGCAAAGCTACACAGAGAAACCTTGTCTTGAAAAACCGAAAAAACAACACAACACAACACAAAACAAAACAAAAAACCACTCTGCTTTAGACTCCAGCTTGGCCTCCACCAAGAATGAAGAGTCTAACTGAGGGGGGGGGATTGGGGATTTAGCTCAGTGGTAGAGCACTTGCCTAGCAAGCACAAGGCCCTGGGTTCTGTCCTTAGCTCTGGAAAAAAAAAAAAAAAAAAGACAAGCGTCTAACATGCAGTGGGATCTCTAACCCGCCTTGTCCAAACTCAGATTCTACTGATCTCAAATCTATCCTTCCCTGTCCACACCCGGACCCATTCAAGGTCAATACAACTTTGCTGGCTGCTTGGGCCTTGTCTTCAAGGTATGTAGGAAAGTCTACGCTTTCTCTCACTTACCATCTGCTCCTTCCCTGCCACCCTCAGGCCACGATCATGTCCACAGAACAGCCTCTTACCCTGGCTGCACCCCCCAGTCTGCATCCCATACATAGCCCAGCCCTGGGGTAGAAACGCGAGGTCAGTCTCCCCGCGGGCCGTCCTTTCCACCTTCTCCACTCACGCTTCCAATTCCACTCAGCCGAGCCACTTTCTAAGAACTTTAGACCCCAAACACCTTGTTCTTACAGATCCTGTCTGTGGGCTTTCCCCCAAATGTTCATGTCCCGATTTACTCCTTCCTCCCTAAGACGCCCCGCCCCGGGTACTCTTGGAAGACAGCAGCCCATCTGCCCCCCAGGAACTCCCTCTGGACACCTGAGGCTCCAGTCATTCCGCACGGCACTGCCACCCCCCACCTCCTCACTCCTGTGTCTCCCCCATCACTGACGTGCTCGCCCCATGGTGGCGCTTTGTACCCACCTTCACCACCCAGGACACCACCTGGCCCATGTTAGGAATGAACAAATGAATGTGATTAGCTGGACCTAAAGCTCCTTTGGGAAGCAGCGTGCGAAGACTCAGGCGTGGTAGCACACACCTGTGATCCCAGGACTCAGGAGGCACAGGCCAGGACTACAGAGTAAGACCCTCTCTCAAAATCAAATCAAAACAACCACAACACAAATCAAACAACTGTCGTGTTTTCTTAAATAGTTGGGTTTGTTTTGTTTTGTTTTTCTCCTGGATGGAAAAAAGATGGCGGGTTTGGGAACACCAGTGACTTCCAGGTTCCAGAGCTGTGTCCTTCAGAGATACATGGGCACCAAGCTCTGGGACCCTTACCTCCCTGGCACCTGGCAGAAAGCAAGGACCCCAGGCTGGCATCCTTCCTCAGGCATGGATCCGCTGTGTGCTTTTGGGTGAACCTGACTTACATGATCTGTGACTCAGTTTCTCCCTTTGAGAAGGGAACGGGATGAGCTGTTACCAACTGAGGGCTGAAAAGTGGGGGTAGCCTGCACATTAGTGGGACGCCCTGGTGCTCACCTGCACATTTTTGTGGTGGAATTGAAAAGCTTCACTTTGTAGCAGCTGTTACAGACAAGCAGGAAGAGTTCCTTGGTGAGCGGCGGGTACCAGATCATACAGGTCGGGTAGGTGCCCTGGTCGGTGCGGTGAATGTCCAGCACTTCCAGGTGGTCTTTGTAGCTCTTGATAAGATTGTACTCGATCTGCAGAGGTGCACAGGGGACGCATGAAGACCCAGGCTCAGTGGTTCTCAGCCTTCCTCACCCTGCCACCCTTTAATACAGTTCCTCATGTTGTGATGACCCCTAACCATAAAATGATTTTCAGCCAGGCGGTGGTGGCACACGCCTGTAATCCCAGCACTCGGGAGAAAGAGGCAGGTGGATCTCTGTGAGTTCGAGGCCAGCCTGGGCTACAGAGCTAGTCCAGGACAGGCTCCAAAGCTACAGAGAAACCCTGTCTCAAAAAAAAACAAAAAGAAATTTATTTTCATTGCTACTTTATAGTTGTAATTTTCCTACTGTGATGAATTGTAATTAAGTATCTGTGTTTTCTTTCTTTTTTAAAAAAAGATTTTATTTATCTATTATTATACACTGTATGCTAGAAGAGGGCACCAGGGGCACCAATTCTCATTACAGATGGTTCTGAGCCACCATGTGGTTGCTGGGACTTGAACTCAGGACCTCAGGAAGAGCAGTCAGTGCTCTTAACCTCTGAGCCATCTCTCCAGCCCAGTATCTGTGTTTTCTGATGGTCTTAGGTGACCCCTGTGAGAGGGCTGTTCACCCCCTCTCCCTCAAAAGGGCAAACTTGGCTGAGAAACTTCAGGCCTTGGGTGTCGACCTGTATGGTAACTGGCTGGGTCCCTAAGTTCCCTGACTCTACACCTGGGTGCCACCTTCACAAAGCACTCACAGGAAGCAGGATGGCGGGCTCAGCACCCAAAACCATCACACCCGTGGACCCCCAAGTCAGGTGTCAGAGACATTCAGCGTGGCCTCCCCAGGGACTCGCAGCCAAGAAGTGCCGTGGAGTGTGAGGACTTAAGTTGAACTCCGACGATGGATTAACTTCAGCCTCACCCCTTTCCCTCATCTTGGGAATGAATTCAAACCTAAATCATGGCACTGGATGGCCCCAGATTAGCAGCAGCCTGCACGGTCTGGCCCCAAGAATACAGATGACATAAGGGGAAAAGGCAGGCCTGGAGGAAGGACCGGGAAGGATGGGGGAGGATGGGAGCAGGGGTGGGTGGAGACGCCGTGAGTGGTCGCTTCTGAGTGGGTAAGGGTTGACCTGATAAATCACCCACTGCCCCTACTGCTCTGGTTAGTTTTTGTCAAGCTGATTCAAAATAGTCTCACCTGGGGAGAGGGACCCTCACTTGAGGAATTGCCTCCATCAGATTGGCCTGAGGCCATGACCATGGGCCCGTGGGCTTGGGCTGTATGAGAAAGTAACTGAGCGAGCCATGGAAAGCAGCCAGTAAACAGCACTCTTCCAGGGCCTTAGCCTCAGTTCTGCCTCAGCTCCTGTCTCTAGGTTCCTGTCTCCAGGTTCCCTGCCTCCAGGTTCCCCGCCTCCAGCTTCCCTGAATGAGGGACTGTCAGGTATAGGCCAAGTAAACTCTTTTCTTTCCCCAAGTCGGTTTTGCTCAATGTTTTGGGCTGCCTCACAGTGTCTGCTCTGTCCCCTGTCCTGCGGTTTTCTCATGTAAGTCACGGTCTCGCCCTGACCTCTGGATGCCGAGGAGGTCTCAGCAAGTGTCAGCTTTCCCCGTGGTCTCTGGGAGGTGAAGGCAGCCGCATCATCTGTCCTGTGTGTGTGTGTGGGGGGGGACACGACGGGACACACCCTCCCTGCTGCCCTCCTGCCCAAAATCCCCACCTCAGGACATGAGCCACGTGAGCCCTCACCTCAGAGAGCTTTGCCAGACTTCACCATACAGTTATTTTTCTGGACACGTTGTAGGTGGAGTGCGGGGCATTTGCCCACCAACCCCACAGTTCCCCAGAGTTTTCTTGAGTGTGAGCAACAGGAAATATTAGAAGGATTTAGATTGTGGAGATAAACAGATAGAAAATAAAGGACAGCCTCGAGAGGACCTGGAACCTATTCCAATGGGCCCGCACTGTCTCTGCCCCAGGGTATTTATAGAGACGCCAAGGGGTAGAGCAAAAGACCTCCTCCCCCAGCACAGCCAAGTGCAGACCATCTCAGACGCCTGCACTCAGGCCCGCGGTCCTAATCATCCTCTATGTGGATCTGCTGGGTAAAGCCACGAGGAACCTAAAAACGTGCTCCCATGGTGGAGTTTGCACAAAATGTTAGGGATGAAATGGGCAGGACAGGGGTGGGGTGAGGTGTGTGGGGGGTATGGTGCTGGTGATGAGCAACCCGAACTTAACAGCTCACCAGGAACCTGTCTTTCCCGAGGCTCAGCAGCCTGGGCTCGTTGCTGTCCAGGTGAACGCCAAACAGGAGGCTTTGGATGCTGTTATGATGAGAGCGGAGCCTCGCCAAATATTCCCAGACCCTCTGGCCGTTTATGACCACCACCTTATACACGGCCACGGTGAAACTGACATCCTAGAGGAGCAAGAGCAGA
Organism: Onychomys torridus; assembly: GCF_903995425.1. NCBI lineage: Eukaryota > Metazoa > Chordata > Mammalia > Rodentia > Cricetidae > Onychomys > Onychomys torridus. The sequence goes on from NC_050464.1 coordinate 29,644,137, forward strand.
AGTCGTCTCCTGACTTGAGGATCTGAGACTTGCCATCATGGCTCTCAGACCCGTTGGCCTTCAGAACCTCTTGTCCAAAAGTAAATCTTAGCACGGCAGAACAAGGAGAAAGCGTGGTGCCCATTCTGCAGACCAGGAGACTGAGGATACTGGTGTGAGGCCAGTCTCACTCCTCCTCCCACGCTCTTACACGGTGCCCCAGGGAAAGCCATGGCCCCGAGGCTTTCTGCCTTTGTCCTGCCTACTTTTCCCTACTACAGAAAGTAAAACAGGCCTGGTACGGGTACAGAGTGGCAGAGAGCAGCCAGCAGGAAGGCCCGATGTCCGTGCTGGGTGCCAGTACAGTTCTGAACCTTAGCGGTGCTGCATGTACAGGCCAGGCTGGATGTAGTGGGATGCCAGAGGGAAGTGGCCCCATGAGGACCTTCCTCCTTCTCCTCCTCCTCCTCCTCCTCACCGCCACCACCCCACCCTGCCACACCTGACAGAAAGGCAGACCAGGGGTCAGCCAGAACCGCTTTCCTGAGATCCCATGCCCTAGTCACAGAGTCTGAAACTCTGAGGAAGGACCTTGAGACCAATGAGGAGACTGCCTTGCCAAAATGAGTGAGGAGGAAGGATGGGGTCCAGAGAGATGGGGGTCCAGAAACGCGACAGCCAGCTCCTGGGTCTGCAGAATCCAAGTCTGGAAGTTCTGAGGCCTTGCTCCTGTCTGCCTGTGGAAGTCCTTGTGCCTCACCAACCCACTCCCCTCCCCTTTGAACCACAGCCTGACTGGGACATGAGCCCTGCTTTCCTCATACTCCTCGCCTCTTTGTTCGGAAAGAGCCCTGAGCAGAGGGAAGGACTCACAGCCGTCGCCATGTAGTTGGAGTCATGGGAGAAGCTGACGTGAGACACACTCGTTCTGGAATATTTGAAGGGCTCTGGAATTTCATTTTCTAGAGACATCGCGTCGAGAATATAAACTGTCCCCTCAGTGAATCCAGCTCCAAGCAGGGATCCTGAAAAGACAAGCCAGAGGACAGTGATAGAAATGAGGACTTCCTTGGGGGCTGGAGAGAAGGCTCAATGGCTAAGAGCACTGGCTGCTCTCGCAGAGGACCCGGGTTCAATTCCCAGCACCCACATGACAGATCACCAGTGTCTGTAATTCCAGTTGCAGGGATCTGACACCAATGGCAAAACACCTATGTACATAAAGTTAAAAAATAAAATAAAATAAGTTAAATAAAAAAAAAAAAAAGACTTCCTTCATTCCAGGGGTGAGTCTGCGGCAGGCTTTGCTTGTTGGCAATAAGCAAAAGAAAAAAAAAAAACAGGGGTTGAGGATTTAGCTCAGTTGTAGAGCACTTGCCTAGCAAGCACAAGGCCCTGGGTTCGGTCCTCAGCTCCGGAAAAAAGTAAAAAAGAAAACACCACAGAGAAAATGGGAAGAGAGACACTTGGGGAGGAGGTCGCTAAGGTACAGCTGTGTGCAAGGCTGGGGAGAGGGACAACCGGCCTCTGTGGGTATCTTGGATCCTGTGACTGTGGGAGTACCTTCGGGGTTGTAGGTCAGACTCTGGACCCCAAGCCCCTTCTCGAAGGCCCTGCTGAACAGATACATCTTCTTTTCGTAGTCCCACACCTTGATCATCCCACAGACACTTCCAACCGCGATGAGGGGTTGGTACGGGTGGCAGGAGATGGCATAGACGGCATCTCTAGGCTCCACAAAGAGCTTCTCAAGTTTGGTGCCATCTGCCGTCATGTGGTACACGGTGGCATCAAATGTTCCGATAATAAAATTCCTGTTTGCCGGAGAGAGACCCAACAGGATCAGTGTTTGCAGAGAATGGCCACACCAGCCATTCTGCTTCTAATTGCCCATGAACCGCCTTTGTCGTCTATAATTTGGTGACATTATTAACCCAACATCTCCAAAAATATACCAACAGCCTCCATTTGCAAGTGAAAAAAGCCCCCTTTTCCTCATGTAAATTGAGTCATTAAGTATGCAGATGGACAGTCAGTTGTACAATTAGCTAATCTACACATGCAAATATTCATTTGTGTATGCAAATATGGAGTCGGGTGTACACATACAGATGTGCCTGTAAAGACTGCAAGGGTAATTAAGCAGACGTGCAGATAATTCAGTCCTGAAATGTTATGGCTACTGATTACCCAGTGCCTTTAACCTCGGTGGCTAGGACAAGCTCAGCTCCAAGAAATGAGGTCACTCCACGGCCAAGGGCCCCAGGCACAGTGGAGACAAGTACTCGGGGATAAAGGCCACCCAGCTTCCAGTTACTCAGGCAGCTAAGTAGTTAAAACCTTTAACTAATTAGAAAAAAAATCTCCAGGGCAGCACAGAGAAATCCTGTCTTGAAAAACAAAACAAAACAAAACACACAAGTCAAGTGGTAGTGTCACACACCTGTAATCCCAGCACTCGGGAGGCAGAGGCAGGCGGATCTCTGAGTTCCAGGCTAACCTGGTCTACAGTGTGTATTCCAGGATAGTCCAGGCTACACAGTTAAACCCTATCTCGAAAAACCAAAACCAAACCAAAACAAATCAAAACAATCCAATACCTACTGCAATCAGCCAAGGAGAGCCACCTGTAAAACTAGGAAGGTGAACTCTCCACTCTATATCCTAGGAACACGAGGAACATTCACTGCACTGCATGCAGGCTGAAAGGGGCCATCAGTCATTTCGGGCCATCCAAGTGGTGACATTCATTAACGACTCACCTGACGACGAAAAGGTCACCTTTTAAAGTGCAGTCTATGGGGAGGTTGGATTTCTCGGTAGGCGGACTTGCCGGGGCCTTTGAAAAGGACAGAGTCCTGATGGCACCTAGTTTGAAGTTACTGTACCAGTTGACAACAGACAGGGTGTGGTCGTAGAACTTGATGCTGCCCTTAATGTCACCTGTGACAATGTAGCTGGTAGAGAGAAAAACACCAGGCTGTGACACTGCGCTAATGGCAGATGCCGCCTATTGAACATCGGATTGTGTCAGGCTCTGGACCCCAGGTGTCGCCATGTTCAACAGCGGCCAGTGAGGCTGCTTCTCCTGTCACCCACTTCACATCAACATTTCCAAGGCTAGAGAGAAGTTAAGAAATGTGCCCAGGGGCTCAGCGGTTAAGAGCACTGGCTGTTCTTCCAGAGGTCCTGAGTTCAAGTCCCAGCACCCACATGGTGGCTCACAACCATCTGTAATGAGATCTGGCGCCCTCTTCTGGCCTGCAAGCATACATGCAGACAGAACACTGTATACATAATAAATAAATAAACCTTAAAAAAGAAAGAAAGAAATTTGCCCAAAGCCTAGTATTGCCTCTGGGGGCGGACCAGTCGCACTATTGTAGCTAGACCAGTAAGGAACAATGTGGACCCAATGGGCTACACCAGCATAGACTCAGAGAAATTTTTTTTTTCACTATTGTAGCCCAGCTTGGTGCTGTGGAATAATTCCTTTGTATACTGTGAAGATTTGTCACTCAGATTGGTTTGACAAACAGCTGAACAGCCAATAGCTAGGCAGGCTTTTTGGGGCAGAGAGAATGCTGGGGAGAAAGGTGGAGTCACCAGGCAGCCGCAGAGGAAGCAGGAGATAAACATGCTGTACTGAGAAAAGGTTCTGCCACATGATAGATCAGAGATAAGAAATACGGATTAATTTAAGATATAGGGGGTTAGTAACAAGCCTAAGCTATCAACCAAGCATTTAATATTAGTAATAAGTCTCTGTGTGGTTATTTGAGAGCCTGCTGGCCAGACAGAGAAAGTCCACCTACAGGTTGGGTCCCTGGTTTGAGTTTTATGATATCTGATCTGATAACTTATGGCCCATAAAAGATTATTCAGAGGCTGTTTCTGGTCTTAGAATTTAATATTCTCTTTATTAAAGTAACAAATTAAAGAAAAACACTATTTTTTCCTTAAGGTTTTTGTTCAATTGGAAAGTCTTACTCAGGGCCAGGGATGTAATTCAGTGAGGGGGTGCCCACAGAGCCTGTGTATGACCCCAGGTTCAATCCCTAGTACTGCAGCCATGACCACAGCAAAAGGTTAGCTGAGTGTGGTGGCCAACATCTGTCAGCCTAGAGGCTGAGACGGGAGGGTCCTGAGTGTCAGGCCAGTCTGGGCTACACAGTGAATTCCAGGTCACCCTAGATTATCTAGGAGGTCACTGTCTCCAAACAAATCCTACTCATCCTACTCACTTTATGAGTGTAGCATATTTTTCTCAGTCACCTTTGTGCAGGTTTGATTAATGTATGACTCTACAAATTTGGCTATTAATCTTAAAAATGCTTTTTTTTTTTTTTAGCTGAGGATTGAACCCAGGGCCTTGTGCTTGCTAGGCAAGTGCTCTACCACTGAGCTAAATCCCCAACCCCATTAAAAACGCTTTTTAAGCTGGGTGTGGAAATATATTTGGTTTTATGTTTTTTGTGGTCTAATTAAGAAACAAATTTCTCACTAATACTGAAGTAATTCCTATAAGTCTAATAAATGTATCCACAAATATGGTAAACCTTCAGCTTTTGTAAGTATTTCTAACACTATTTATAAAGCTAAAATGATTTCTATTTAAAATTGGAAGTCTAAATCAGCCACACATTTTCAATTAGAATCACAAATCTAATCTGCTAGAGACTCTGATACGTCAAATTCTCTTAAACTTTATGCAGTCCTAAAGTTATGAACAAGTTTTTTGGGTCATACCTATGTAAATACTACACAGAGCTGAGTTATCTGATTCGAAACCTCTCCAGGGCTGCAGTCCATTCTCCCGCTATGAACTGCATGCTATCATTCCTAAGGATGTGAGGGCTGCATGTGAATGTCTGGGGCTGCATTTTAGTTAGCTGACGCTGCCCAGACGACAGAGAGCCAGTGTCCTTCAGCTGAGCACAGACTTTGTCCCAGCCAGTGGCACACAGAGGACTGTTCATAGCAGCTGTCACGGGAGCTCTGTAGCAAGAAAACGTGGGGCGCCACACAGCCCACAGGGCCCTGGGGCGTACAGGTGGGACAGTTCCCTGTCTGAGGAAAGAGCCTTCATGGCTCTGGTGCTGGGCATGTGTTCTCTGTAAGCCAGGGTCAAGAGAGCTACACCATCAGATTTATTCTCGGGAAATGACTGTACAAAATTCTGGGCAGAAAAACCACAGGATGAAGGCCCTCTGAGTATGTTTAAATCAGTAGCAGATGTTCTAGAAGGAAGCGCGCCTGACTGATTATCACTGGAAAAAGCGCTGTAACCGGCGATGATGGCCAGTGCAGACTTCAATTTTCAGCTAAAATCATTCACATAGGTTTTCATAAAAATTGTGACGAATGTCTTCCGTGACTAGTCATGCCTCATTGCTGAGGGTCAACGGAATTTGAAAGACAGCGCAGGGCTGGCGAGGCGGCTCAGCAGTTAAGAGGAGCTGGGTTTGGTTCCCAGCACCCACACGGCAGCTCGCGATCCCCTGTAACTCCATTTCCGGGAGATCTGATACTTAATTATTTGTGTGTTTGTGTATGGGTGTTTCACGTGCATATGTACACCATGTGCATGCAGTGCCCCCAGAGGCCAGAAGAGGGCGTAGGATTCCCTGGGATTGGAATTAGAGAGGGCTGAGCGCTGTCTTGTGGGGGACGGGAATCGAACCCCGGGCCGTCTAGAAGAGCAATCCGTCATCCTAACCACTGAGCCAAGTGCTCAAGTCTCTAAATAAATATATATATATATTTTTAAACCAAAAAAGACTGGAATGGTGTAACAGGGGCGAGCTTTAAGGGTGTTAAGCTCCATGAGAGAAGCACAGAGTCCACAAGCTTCCGTGACTCGGTTCCCAGGCAATGTCCGGAGTAACACATGCGTGGAGGCTGGTGTGTCGGAGGAGCTGGGGGAGAACGCAACTGCTATTGCAGTGGTGGCAATATCGGGAAGTGGAGTATCCCCGTGGTGTGCCACTGGATTACCCATTTAAAAATGGCTGCCCGATGTGGTGGTGCACACTTCCAACCCCAGTACTCAGGAGGATCGCGTGTTCAAGGACAGGCTGGATCTATAGCAAAACCCTGTCTCAAAACAACCCAAAAATAAACAATAAAAATAAAAAGTGGGGTGGGAGGGGTGGCTCACGCCTTTAATCCCAGCACTCGGGAGGCAGAGCCAGGCGGATCTCTGTGAGTTCGAGGTCTACAGAGCGAGATCCAGGACAGGCTCCAAAACTACACGGAGAAACCCTGTCTTGAAAAAACCAAAAAAATAAAATAAAATAGGGCTGGTGAGATGGATCAATGTGAACAGGCACCTGCTGGCGAGATTGATTGTTCAACACCCTAGATCCCACATAGAAGGAGAGAACCATCTCCCACAAGTATCTATGAACCCCACACATGTACTGTGGCATATGTGGACACACACACACACACACACACACACACACACACATACACACACACACACAGAGTAAGTAGTTAGTTAAAGAGAAAACTACACACACATACACAGAGAGACAGAGAACAATGGACTGAAAGAGAGGACTGGTTATAGGTAAAGGCTGCAGAGGACCCTGTTAAAAGAAAAAAGAACTTCAATGAAAATCTGATATAGAAGTGAGGTTCCCGATTGTGACAGATTTAGCATCCAGTGTATGTTCTACCCTTTCACGAGCTGGGTTACTGTGACCCTCCCTTGGTCCAGTCTCCTCTGGGCCACCAACAAACCAAGTTTCTTGGCAACAATATTATTTAGCCCTTTCCTGGTCACAGTGGCTGATGATCCTCTGCAGGAATTAGAACGAGGAAGATTTGACCACACGGAGCCTACCCTGTGAAGGAGTCCCATATAATTATGAGGCAGTCCGGTCCTTTGTCTGCTGTGGCGACCCATCGCCTGTCTTCGCTGACACAGAGGCAGGAGATGATGTTAGGGTGGCCCTGTGGATACGAAGAAGACACATTTATAAACAGTAAGGATGGGGCCTGGTGTGGACCTCAAGGAGGGCTGAGTCCACATAGCCCTGAGCTCTTTCCAAAGCTTGCCTGCCTGGGAAGCGACTTCCATGGGCCCTCCCAGAGGTCTATCTCTTGTTGGGGTTGGGGGTGGTTCCCAAGCTTTCTCTTCCTCCACAAGCCTGAAGGAGCTATACTCTCCAAAAGAATAGGTCCTCTCTCGGGATGGAGGTAAATTGTCTACCCAACCAGGACCTCTGAACTCCCTGCTGGCTTCGTCCTCCACAAACACTACTCACCTTAGATCACTGAACAGCTCTGCAGGTCACTGTTTTCTGATCCAGTCTTAACACCCTAGTCATTTCCCCCACACGACAAAGGAATCTTCCAGAAGCATAATCAAAGACAACAGCACTTTTCTCTGCCTCCCCAAGACATGTTGTAGGTGGAGTTTTCCTGTCCCAACCTCCTGTTCCCAAATAACTGACTCAGAGACTTAATATAAATTATAAATGATCTGCGAATAGCTCAGGCTTGTTACTACCTAACTCTTACATATAAATTAACCCATATTTCTTATCTATGCTTTGCCACATGGCTCATGTCTTGTTACCTCATTTTCTACATGTCCTGATTCCTCAGGATATCCTTCTGGCTCCGCCCTCCTTCTCCCATCATTCTGCTGTATAATTCCTGCCTGGCTACCAGCCAATCAGCTTTTTATTAAACCAATCAGATTCACAAATCTTCAGTGTACAAAAGGATTATTCCACAGCAACAGGGTTTCACTGTGTAGCCCTGGCTGTCCTGGATCTCGCTCTGTAGTCCAGGCTGGCCTCGAACTCACAGAGATCCACCTTCCTCTGCCTCCCGAGTGCTGGGGTTAAAGGCGTGCGCCACCGCTGCCACCACCTGACTTGATGACAACACTCTCACAGGACATGGTCCCCATTTTTCTTCCTCTCCTTCCTGTTTGGAAGGTTCTTCACCAGACTGTCTTGTTGGCTCATTTTTCTCATTTTTCAGGTCTCAGCAGAAACAGGATTTTCTCAGGTCCTGCTAGCCAACCCGAGGTCTCTCGCATTATGACTTCCTTAGTGCACCTTCACATCTCCTTTGATGCTTACTCTGTGCTTATCTGTTTATGCTCCCTGCTTCAACGCTTGTTGATATCACAGCCTGGGAAATCCATGAGGATGGGGCTAGATCAGTTTGGTTCATGGCCACAGACAAATAATCCGAAACCCAGCCGCGGTTAGGATGTTAGGTTGTAAACAAATGGTCAAGGTCAGTCCTGGTGGTGCACGGGCATGGCTAGGCTCGTGTGGGTTATGCTATACCCTTCTGGGCTGCCTGCCCATCCCAGCCACCGTCCCTATGTGGTTCCTGTACTTGGTGATACATGCTTAATCCAGCTTCAATGGGGCTTGCTCGATGTTTTTATCAGAAAGGAGATTCCTTAGGTTGCATCCCCAGTATCACACGGAGCACTTCCTAGGTGCTTGGGAAATACTCAGTGATCCTTTTGATCTTAGCATTGACTACAAAAGGTCCTCTAATGTCCCACATTCATGAAAAGGCAACACATTAACTAATAACCAAGTCAACAGTAGATCAGTAGACGCTCAGACAGGACATTTTAGGAAATGACCAGTGAAAGGGGTCAAGCTGTCAGGGATGGAGGAATCCAGCAGTGTGAGGAAGGCAGGCGTGGAGGATGCCCAGGGAGGGGCAGAATAAGAAACACTGTAGAAACAGGGGGTGGAGGGGGTAGGAGGACCCCTGGCTCCTGAGTACTTCCGAGTCCTGAGACCTAGAGCCACTGCATACTAATGCGGTCTGGGCTAGTCACCTTGACACTGAGCCTATTTCTCCTTCTGTCACACGGGCCCTGACATCTACCTTCCAGCATGGAGAACCTGAGTCTAAGTGGATGTGGGCCTGTATCCCCAGTGGACAGCTGCCCTTCGTGACTCCCCAGACTTCGGTGGGGATATAATCTGTGTTGCCATGGTTTTTGTTTGTTTGTTCACTTTGGTTTTTTTTGTTTGTTTGTTTGTTTTGTTTTTTGTTTTTTTCAGAAATGTACAAAATCCAGATGTTTCCAATTCTTGAAATGTTAGAATTAGTATCAACGACTGTTAGCCACTAGGTACTGATTAGACTCATGGACAGTGGGCAACAGCATGTGCTTTTAAAATTTTCTTTTAACTTATTGCATTTATTTATGTATCCCCATATGCGTGCGTGCAAGTGTGTGTGTGTGTGTGTGTGTGTGTGTGTGTGTGTATGCATGCACACACACCTGCCATAGTGCAAATGTGGAGGTCAGAGGACAGCCCATGAGAGTTGTTTCTCTCCTTCCACCACGTGGATCTTGGGGACCAAACTCATGTCATCAGGCTCGGTGCTGGCAGGCTGAGCCACCTCACCTGTTGTGACATGTGTCTCAAAAGCAGCGGTTCTCAACCTATGGGTGGCGAGACCCTTTGGTAAACCTCTATCTCCAAAAATATTTACACTACAATTCATAACAGGAACAGAATTACAGTTATGAAGTAGCAACAAAAATAATTTTATGGTTGGGGAGCCACTAAAACATGAGGAACTGTATTAAAGGGTCACAGTGTTAGGAAGGTTAAGAACCACTGCTCTAAAGGGAGAATTTTCTGGAAAAAGGAGAGGCCATAAGGTATGACAGTGAGGCGTTGAGGTCAGCCTGGGACCCAAGGCAAAGTTCTGTATGTCAGTTACAGGAGTCTTCTTCCAGCCCGGCCTGGTGGTACACGCCTGTCATCCCTCCCACTTCAGAGGCTGAAGCAGGAAGTTTGAGAGCCTAGAGCCAGTCTGGGCTCCATGTCTGAGTCCCTGTCTCAAAAAAAAAAAAAAAAAAAAAACAAAGACATCTTTTTGTTCACAGGGAGACAAAGCAAGCCCACATACCTGAAGGTGGTACTGTGTATTCTTGAAGACGTTGTAAATGATGGCGGTGTGCGCACAGATGTAGAGGATGACTCTCTGGTTATCCCGGATGTAGTAGACGGGGAGGAAACTGTTCCATCCAAAGGACCAGGTCATGGTCTGGAGGACAAAAAACAAACACAGGGAGCCTCAAGCATGCTGAGCCCAGAGCTGTGGCTCCTGAGTACCCTACCCTGCCCGCCTCTGGAGGAGAATGACTGCCAAGCCAAGGGGAAAAAAGAAACTTTTTTATGTGCTTGAAACAGGGTCACACGTAACCCAAGCAGACCTTAAACTCACTGCATAGGTAAAGGGGCCTTTTACTCCTCATCCTCATGACTGTCCTACTTTTTCTAAAAAAATGAGAGGAGGGAGGGAGGGAGGGAGAGAGGGAGGGAGGAAGGGAGACAGAAGAGAGAGAGGGTCTTTAACATCATATTAAACACTTTTTCTGGGCTGGAGAGATAGCTCAGCAGTTAAGAGCACTGGCTGCTCTTCCAGAGGACCTGGGTTCAATTCCCAGCACCCACATGGTAGTTCACAACTGTCTGTAACTCCAGCTACAGGGGATCCAACACCCATACACAGACATGCATGCAGACAAGACGCCAATACCCATAAAATAAAAATAAATCTTTTTAAAAATAAAATAATTAAAAATAAATAACAACAGCAAAAACCACCACTTTTTCTGTTCTTTACTTCCCAGATCTGAAGCTCCACTTGGTACTAACACTGAGTAAGTACTTAATGTGATGGATTCCATTACTTCCTGAAAACATGGGATGGAGAAGGTGTCATAAACCCACTTAGCAGGTTTATAAGAAAGGGAAGCAGCAGGGCGGTGGTGGCACACCCCTTTAATCCCAGGACTTGGGAGGCAGAGGACGGCAGATCTCTGTGAGTTCAAGGCCAGCCTGGTCTACAGAGCAAGTTCCAGGTCAGCCAGAGTTGTAACACAGGGAAACCCTGTCTTGAAAAATCAAAAAGAAAAAAAGAAAGGGAGCGTTCAGCCTGAATAACTTGTTCTTCTGCCTTGTTTTCTGTTTTCGTGGTTGTTGCTGCTGCTGCTGCTGCTTTCCATAGCTCAGTGGTAGAATACTTGCTTAGCACGGGCAAGGCCCTGAGTTCAATACCAGCATCACAGACAGACAGACAGACACCAGGTAAGTAAATCCACCCTTCTGGGAACGATGCCAAAAGAAGAATTTTATGAAATGAGAAACCAAGGCATTCTGGAAAGGGCACAACAACCCTGGAAATGACCAGTGGCTGCCAGGGTTCTGGAGGAGGAGTGGGCGGGAGGTGGGCAGGGAGTGAGGCTGAAATGGCGGACATTCGGAGTTACACACCCATCAAAGCCCACGGAATGTATGGCACGCCTGGCTGCTAATGCCATCTGCTAAGGGTCACGTTAACGTTGGCATATCGGTGCTGGCAAACGTGCCACGCGGACGTGAGCTGGTAACGGAAGGGGAATCTGGAGGCGGTGGCACTGAAGAGGCCTAACTTGACGTTAGTGCAGCCATGACAGGCAGGCTGCAGACAAACAATACGGGGACCAGGCCTCACCCTTACAATAACCAGGAAAAGCATGAACTGTGCCCTGCAGGAGACCAGTCAGAACTTAGACAGGCAAATGCTAGATGCTCTAGAACACAAAGCATAGCTTACATCACTTGTATGTAAGTTGCCAATCTCCTTGCAGCAACGCCAGTGCCAATCCCTGTTTGACAAGACTTCTGTTACCTCACTCCTGCCCAATCAGGAGTTCAACCCCCCCCATCTGAATCCAGAATTCCCCTCCCCTCCCCCCATCCTTTAGTCCTTAAAAACCCTGCCTCAACTCAGCTCGATGTTCTCCCTGATCCAACTGCTGTCCAACAGGACAGAGAGCCCAAGCTCGAGCTTGCAATAAAGGCTCTTTGCTTTTGCATATGGACTTGGAAACTCTGTGTACTTACTGTCCACTCAAATTTCCCCTGAGCCTGAAGCTGTGCTCTCCCACACACAAAAATCTAATCAATTAAAAGCGGCATCGAGAGTGGGAGGCTGGATGACAAACATCTGGAGATCACTGAATCATCCAGGCATATGGCAACAGCTGCCTTTCTTTTCTTCTCTTGGAACAAAAACTTAGGAAGTTGAACGGTGGGACCAGGCATTTCTTCCCAAGAGAGACACACGGCCGGTCACACACACGGTGACTCTTCTCTCGGGCAGCTTTGCTCCCCACGCTTCTTGTTCCCATCTGCCTGCTCCCTGGAACTTGTGTTTCTTTTTAGATCTCGGATTGTGTGGGCGTGAGTGGTAGAATTGTGGAATTATAATCGTCTCAAGGCTGCACCTTCTAGGAACAGAATTACTTAATATTTGCCTTGGTCCTAAAAAAGCTGGTGTATGCAAATCAAACTGTTCTTTTGGAGACTTGCTAATCCTAAAAGGATCATCATGTTCATCCTGAAAGCTTCATTTTGTCCTTTTAAAATTAGTCATGAGAAAGGAAAGGCTCCAGCTGGGTATGGTGGTGCATGCCTGTAATGCTGGCACTTCAGAGGTGGATTAGCCTTGGCTACACAGTGCATTTAAAACTAGCCTGGGATAGACAAGTAAACAAAACAAGGGACCATAAAGAGGGCTCATTGGGGCTGGTCGTGGTGACACACACCTTTGGTCCCAGCACTCAGGGAGGCAGAGGCAGGAGGATCTCTGGGAGTTCGAGGCCAACCTGGTCAACAGAGTGAGTTCCAGGACAGGATCCAAAGCAACACAAAGAAACCATGTCTAGAAAAGTACAAAAACAAAATAACAGGGGGAAAAAATGGTACCCATAGGTTCATGTATTTTTAAACTTAGTCCCCAGTATGTCACTGAGGGTGGGCTTTGAGGTTTTAAAAGCCCACTCCAGGTCCAGCCTCTCTCTTTCTGCCTGCTACCTGCAGATAGATTAGGATGTAAGCTCTTAGCTCCAGCTCCGTGCTGGTCCCCCTGCCTACTTGCCCGACTACCACATTCTCTGCCATGATGGTCACAGACTAACTCTCTGAAACTGTAAGCAATGCTTTATTTTAGAACCGTTGCCGTGGTCATGGTGTCTCTTCACAGCAACAGAACACTGATTAAGAAACCTCAGCAAAGGGGTGTGGAGGCAGGAGGATCCCAGGGGCTTGCTAGTCAACTAGCCTAAAAGAAATGCTGAGCTTCAGACTAAGCCAGAGGCTCTCAGAAAAATGAAGTGGGACGTGGGCAAGATGGCTCAGTGAATGAAGGTGCTTGCCGCCAAACCTGAGGACATCAGTTCAGTGCCCAGACCTACAAGACGGGGAAAGGGAAAGTGACCTCTGCAAGATGTTCTCTGGCTTTCCTGTGTGCACTGGAGGCTGTGCGTGCCCCCTCACAAATAAATGCATTATAAAGTCTTTTTTCTTTTCTTCCTTTTTTTTTCAATATAAATTCTTTCTTAAATAAAAATAAATAAGGTAGAGAGTGGTGGAGGAAACCAGTGGCTATTGGCAAAGTTGTACATGTCTATAATCCTAGAACTCGGGGCTGAGGTAAGAGAGTTGTACATTCAAGGCTAGCCTGGGCTATGTAGCAAAACCTTGTCTCAAAGTAAAACAGAAAAACCAAAATCTAACGTGAGCTCTCCCTGTGTCGGGACTAAGTTCTTTACATAGATAAGAGTCAATCTTCCGAAGGCATGGATGCTCGGGAAAATAAAGGGGAAAAAAACCCAATTTCCACAAAGCAGCAGATGGGGAAAGCAGTGGGGGCGGGGTCTCCTTCTCCCGCACTGGGAAATGACAGTATTTTTGTGCCTCGCAGATGGTGCCTCCCTGGGATGCATGTCAGCAGCAGCAGCAAGGACAGATTCCTCCTAGGGAAGGCCAGAGGTGTGTCGCTTTTCTCATGAGGGTCTGGGGACCTCTCAAAGGTCTCCCCCTAGCGGAGGCAGAAAAGTAGACACGGAGGAGGAACAGTGGTAGCATCTAAGAAGGAAGAGGGTAAAGAGAGAGAGAGAGAGAGAGAGAGAGCGCAGAGGGAGGAAGGAGAGAGACAGGGTGGGAAAGGAGGAAGAGAGAGAGAGGGAAAGACGGCAGGGTCTCCGTCGCAGAGTCGCCAAGGCAACAGTCAAACTATGCCCGGCATTTCCGGCCTGCTGAGCAGTGCTATTGAACCCAGATGTTGTCTTCCAGTTCCAGGTCTAACACATGGGTGTCTCCCCAACCCTCCCAACTCTTGACAGAACTTTAAAAGACATAGCTTGTCTGAAAAGTATTAAAAAGGTTTTTTTTTTCCCCACCCCTGGGCCAGAGTTGCCAAGTGAAAGGACTGAGTTTACTCCTCAGAACCCCTCTAAGTAACAAAAACCGCCTAGGCACGACAGAAGTGAGTAGCTGGTAATCCCAGTGCTGGGGAGGCAGAGACGGGGGTTTTTAGGAGGGTGGGAGATGGATGTCACTGGCCAGGCAGCCCAGGCTACTTTTCAATACAGATCCCAAGCCAACGAGAAACCTTATGGGGGAAAAAAAAAAAAAAAGCCCAGCAGTGATGGTAGAACACACCTTTAATTCCAGCACTCATGAGGCAGAGGCAGGCCAGTCTCTGAGTTCAAGGCCAGCCTGGCCTATATAGTAAATTCCAGAAGAGCCAGGGCTACACAGAGAAACCCTGTTTCAAACAAAACAAAACAAAACAAAAGTAATAATAATAATGGTGAACAGAAGCTGAAGAAGACACTCAAGGTTATCCTCTGGCCTCCATATGTATGTGGGTGCACACACATAACACACATACACACACAAGCACATGCACACTGGAACTTCCCAGACATGCAGATGCCCTATCTCCCTCACAGAACTGTCCAAACCCAGGAATGACAGACACACTGCAACACTTACCAAAGGGTACACCTTGGAGACCTCTTCCTTCTGGAACAAGGTGTCTTCTGTGGAGGTGGACACCATGGACATCTTGGTACTCCCTTTGAACTGGGATGATATCTGCCCTTCTTCCGAGAGAAGGAAGGACAGCTTTCCCGAGTTTCTTGATCCTCTGTCTCTCCGATCTTGGGCTGAGAGTCCGGACTCCCTCTTGGCTTCCTCCTTAACTTCCTGCAGTAACTTCCACCTGAGAGACTCCATCTCTCCCTCCTCATACCCGACGGCAGCTGCTTCAGTAATTTCAATGTTCGGACTGACCTCTCTGAACATCTCGCTTACTTCAGGACTTTGGGAGTGTATGGACGACTCGTTACTTTGTGAGGTTTCAGTCTTGAAATAGAAACCAAAGATTCTGACCCTGCATGTAGTACCCAGGCTACATTTTCCCATTCACCACCTTGTTCCATTCCCAGTTAGCCAGTGTCATGATAACAGGTGGTTCAAAAGGAAGCCTGGGACATTATTTTAGGTCTATCTATCTATCTATCTATCTATCTATCTATCTATCTATCTATCTATCTATCTATCATCTATCTATCTATCTATCTATCTATCATCTATCTATCTATCTATCTATCTATCATCTATCTATTTATTATATATACAGTATTCTGTCTGCATGGATGCCTTAAGAGAGCACCAGATCTCATTATAGATAGTTGCAAGCTACCATGTGGTTGCTGGGAATTGAACTCAGGACTTCTGGAAGAGCAGCTACTGCTTTTAACCTCTAAGCCTCTCTCTCTACCCCTGTGCCAGGGACATTTTGTATTAAAAAATTAATGGCCGGGCGGTGGTGGCACACGCCTGTAATCCCAGCACTCCGGAGGCAGAGGCAGGCTGATCTCTGTGAGTTTGAGGCCAGCCTGGGCTACCAAGTGAGTTCCAGTAAAGGCGCAAAGCTACACAGGGAAACCCTGTCTCGAGAAAAAGAAAAAGAAAAAAAGAAATGAATCATGGCTGTGTTCAGGTTAATTCTTGGCCTCACAGCAATACCACACAGTAGGCCCTTCTAAGCACCACTGAGAGGTTTGCCTTTGGACCAGCACTGAGTTCTTTCTTGGGGAGCAGGCTGTGGGAAATACCACTATTATGTCACGGGAACTTGGTTACATCTTCAGCTAATCCATTGGCCCTTTCCAAGGCAGGTACAGACTTCATGGAAGCTTGCATTGACCAGCCTCCAAACTGGATCTGACCAGCCTCCGAACTGGATCAAACCACCTCCTTGGCATCTCACAATTACTCTACAGAGCTTATAGTTTTCTTTTCTTTTCAGTGTGTGTGTGTGTGTGTGTGTGTGTGTGTGTGTGTGTGTGTGTGTGTGTTTTATACAGGTACTCAAGGAGTCCAGAACAGGGCATCGGATTCCCTGGAGCTGGAGTTATAGGACACTTTATCATGGATGCTGGGAACCCAACTCAAGCATTGAGTAAAAGCAGCCAGGGCTCTTAACTGGCCGAGTCATCTCTCCAGCCTCAGGACAGTGTCTCACTTTGGTTTTTCACCGCATACCCTGACTGACATACACTCAGCACGCCGCTAACACAACTGAATGAAGGGGTGGATGAGTCAGTTTGAACTCACCAGTGAAGATGCTGATGTGGAGGACTCAGAGCTGATGACAATATCATCCAAGTTGACCAGCTTTTTAGACTTCTTTGCTGCTTGTTTTGTGACGGTCCCTCCCTTTTTCTCTCCCTCCCCAGGCTTCTCTTTCTCCT
Source organism: Onychomys torridus (assembly GCF_903995425.1). NCBI lineage: Eukaryota > Metazoa > Chordata > Mammalia > Rodentia > Cricetidae > Onychomys > Onychomys torridus. The sequence continues at coordinate 29,660,719 of NC_050464.1, forward strand.
CCTCTTCCCTTCCCTCCTGCCCCTCCCCCATGCGCTCCTCCTCTTCCTTTTCCTTGTCCTCTTCCTCATCTCCTTTTTCTTCTTCACCTCTCTTCTTTTCCTCCACCTCCTCTCCTCTCTTTTCCTCTTCCCCACCCCTCACTTCCTCTTCCTCTCCTCTCTTTTCCTCCACCGCCCCTCTCACTTCCTCTCCTCTCTTTTCCTCCACCTCCCCTCTCACTTCCTCTTCCTCTCCTCTCTTTTCCTCCACCTCCCCTCTCACTTCCTCTTCCTCTCCTCTCTTTTCCTCCACCTCCCCTCTCACTTCCTCTTCCTCCCCTCTCGCTCTCTTTCCGTCTTCTATCTGCCCCTCCTCCTCCTGAGGCTCCTCCCACGACACTGTGTCTTCGGTTAGACTCTGTTGCAGATTTTCTTCTTCAGAACTTGGATTATATTCCTCTTCTTTTTCTGTGTCTACACTTTCTCCTGTTTCCTCTGGGGGATTTTCTTCTGTATCTGACATCCTGTGGATTCCTCTAGAAAAAAAATTTGACACAGACTCAGCAGACCCCTCTGCCTCCTGCTTCAGCTGCCTGATGTGTTACTCCCGTTCCTTCCCCTGGGAGTAAAAGAGATGCCATCTTCTTGGGAAAAGCCTAGCTCAAATCTTAAAAATCTTCAGAATATCGACTTCCAGGCCTCCAATCTTTCTAGGGATGATCTTAGCACCTTCTAACTCATTTTAAATAATTCATATTCCCACAGGCAGCACAATGCATAAGGCAGACATTAGCAAAGATGCCAGTGACAGGCTAAGAACAAGGCGGGCTGGTGACTGAAGTGGGCTTTACAGTCCCTCCACTCCCGCACCCACCAACCAGCCTTGTTCTGTGACCAGGAGCAAGTCACATTTTTCCTTCCGAGGTCCAACTTGCTCACAGGCAAAACTAAACATGAGAATCCTAAATTCTAGCATGATTTAAAGACTGGGGTAGCATGTGTCAAGTGTTTAGTACAGATACAGCCCAGAGCTTGCAGAAGGGGGTGGCGGTAGGTATTATGGAGATAAAAGCAACTCTGCTTTTTCAAAGAACTTGAAAGTTTAAAAGTCCTCTGGGGGGTAGATGAGACCCCAAGTCTTACAACCTGAGGCAGACCCCCAGGACTCACATGGTGGAAGGAGGAAACCAACTTCCAAAGGTTGTCATGTGATCTCAACACATACAACATAGGATGTGTCCCCTCCAATAAACAAACAAACAAGTAAATAAAATCAAAACTTTAGTTCTGGGCTGGAGACATGGCTCAGTGGTTAAAAGCACCGACTGCTCTTCCAGAGGACCTGGGTTTCATTCCCAGTTCCAACACATCTGTAACGCGAGTTCCAGGGGAGTCTGATGCCCTCTTCTGGACTCCACAGGTACTGCACACGTGGTGTGCAGACACGTATGCAGACACACAGACACATTAAAAACAATTTTTAAAAAATTTTAATTAGTGCCAGGCGGTGGTGGCGCACCGCACGCCTTTAATCCCAGCACTCGGGAGGCAGAGGCAGGTGGATCTCTGTGAGTTCGAGGCCAGCCTGGTCTACAGAGCGAGATCCAAGACAGGCACCAAAGCTACACAGAGAAACCCTGTCTCGAAAAAAAAAATTTTTTTTAATTAATTCCTCTGATACATTCTCTCAATCTTCCCCTACAACAAACAAAAATTTGGGAGGAACAGGGCTGGAGGATCATTTTAAGTTCTAGACCAGCCCAATCTTTCTTAAAAAAAAAAAAAAAAAAGGCTCTGAGAGGCGAGACAGAATTTATTTCTGTTTGAAAAAGCGCTGCTATGATTTCCCATGTCTACTTTGCCAGCTCTTTAGCCGGACAACTTCTATGCCCAGGCCTGCAGGGGCAGGGGCAGCCCCTAGGTCCAGGCGCCGCCACTTGCTCTTTCTGGGGTGCTCCAGGTCCCACAACCTCGCCCTGCCGGGCGGGACCCCCACCCGGGCCATGCCCTGCACTTCGCACTTACAGAGGCCTTCCTTACTCCTCAAAAGCCTTGGGCCGTCCTGCCTCCGGGACTCCCGAGCGGCCGGGCGTCCTCCCTCCGCGCTCCCTAGTGACGGTTGCCAACCAAGCTCCGTCTCTCTGGCAACAGCTCCGCGCGCCAGGCCGGGGCAGGGAGGGAGCAGGACGGTGGTCACAGGCCCAGCTGGACCAGCCTGCCCCCTGCCGGCCAGGCGGCTCACCCTCTTACTCTTTCCTGAGCGACCCTTTAAAAGAGCGTCCCCCACCCCTGGCGGTCCTGACTTCTCCAGAGTTAGGCAAAAATGAAACGAAGTAGTGTTTGCGGTTGTTTTCTCCAAACTGGGACATTTTGGCTGGTAGAGGAAACGGGGTCGGGGGTGGTGGTGGAGGAGACGGGGGCCGGGGCCGGAGGGTGTGCTCGGGAAACTCAGAAAAACAAAACCACCACCCTGAAATGTCAGGAAGTCCTTCCCTAGGTCATAAAAGCATTGAAATAAATTAATAAAAAAAAAAAAAAGATGGAGCGGCCTCCCGGCCAGGTGTGATGTAACACAACTTCGAACCCGGAACTAGGGAGACGAAGACAGAAGGATCGGTTCAAAGTCAAGCCTGGGCTACATGAGACTTGACTGGGGTAAAGGAGAGTCGTGAGTGGAGTCGCCAGCAAACTGTACGTCCACAGTGCAGTGGGACTCTCACTGCCTGCTGCAGCCCGACGTCTGAGTGGACAGCTCCTTCAGTTTGCTGTCGGTCCAAGGTGGACAGACAAGAGTTCATGCCGCTTTAGGAAGCCATGCCCCAAGAGCTCTGGAGAGATGACTCGGTGGTCAAGAGCACTGGCTGCTCTTCCAGAGGACGAGGGTTCAATTCCCAGCACCCACAGGTCAACTCACAACTGTCTGTAATTCCAGTTCCGGGGGATCCAACACCCATGGCAAAACACCAATGTACATAAAATAAAATAAAATAAAAAAGATTCTCTCAGCACTAAACCCAATTTCCTGGCCTTGCAGATGTGCGCGCGCGCGCACACACACACACACACACACACACACACACACACACACACACACACACACACACACACACACACACTTGCCCATCTTCTCACCAGGGCATAGTATGCAGAGAAGTTCAGCTAACTAGGACTGAATTATGTTACGAGTGCATGATCTTGGTTATCACAGTTTCTGCAAACCCACCTTGGTGAACTCCTTCAGGGTGACTCCCAGACGAGCCCGAAGGTAGCTGGCCTGAGCTGTCCAGGGAGGGGCCTGCAGGAAACTGGCCAGTGGGCCTGGCTTAGAGCACTCTGTGTCACCACTCTAGAATAGGAAAGACTCTCCCAGCCAGTGCCCACCATGCCCCCGCCTGGTAATCCTATGCAGATCTTAAAAAGGGTGGGACTGGATGGTACAAGCTGTGTTTATTGTAGTGTGGGACTTAACATGAGGCTGGAAAATACTTGGAATTGTAGGCTACAATTCACACACCAAACACTGGTAAACACAGCACGTCTGGCTACAGGAGAGGAATACATGAGGCTGTCTGGCTCGAGCAGTTTGGGGAGGCTTTCAAGTTGAGTGTCAGTTCTCAAGGCAGGAGGCACACGCCAATACTGACTGCCGTCAGAGAACGCTGTCTGCCTCCATCCTGAGCAATCCAATCCAAGGACACCAGCTACCTCTCAGAACGTGCCAGACATCCATCCCAAACAGAAACTGGTAGCAACTGGGGAAAGGAACTGGGACACATGGAGAAAGGAAGAAAAACAGAGTCACTAAGAATCACCCACACCAATTTTATCATCTCAAAAGACAGAAAAGGAAGCAGCATCCGCAAACTCGTCCACCTTGGCAACTTCTAGCACACCTAACTTCCCAAGCTGCTGATCCCAGGGTGTGGCCAGGACTCAATTATAAAAGCCCCATCAGGAGCCACCTGCAGGGTCTTTTATTACAGAAGTAAAGGGAGCTTGTTCTCCAGTAGGTTACTGAGGAGGAAGCCAACATTATATTGGGTAACCTGTGAGGCCTCCTGACCTTGGTTAATCTCTTCATGGAACTATGGTGGATATACAGAGCCAACTTCGGAGGATGCACAGAACTCTAGTACTGCTCCAAGCAGAGACCGGCCTGCTGCTGACAGCTGCTGACATCAGGGTTCCCACGGTGAACACTTGCCCAGAGTATCAGCTCTAGGCTTCAGTTTCCAGCACAAGAATCTTCAGCACAAGAATCAACTTGACTTCAGCCCAGGAACTGGTTTGCTTTGCCCAACTTTCTTTCTGACTCCTTCTGAGCTTGATTTGAAGATTGCAGGAAATTCAGGTGGGATGGTACAATGGTCACCATTACCACTACAAAACCAGGGTGTTTTTTTGTTTGTTTGTTTGTTTTGTTTTGTTTTTTAAGAGAAAACCTATACAAGGAGCCAGGTTTGGTGGCATACACCGTAATGCCAGCCCTTAGGAGACTGAGGCAGGAAGATACCAAGTTGAAGGCCAGTCTGAATTCACAAAGAGACCCTGTCTCCAAACCCCACCCCCCCACAAGAGGAAACTGCCTAGGCAAGTGATATTATGCTTGGAAGTTGAGGTTGAAGGACCCCAAGTTCAAGATCATCCTCCGCTCCATGGCAAATCTGAGGCTGGGCTGGGCTACAGGAGAGCCTGGGCCACTCAAGTCCCTGTGGCTGTTCGAGGTGAGCACCCTGGTAGGTGGACCACACTCATCCAGCGGAAGACCCCACGTCCATAAGTATATGCGCAGCATGGATTGCACTCAGTAGCTTATTTACTTTTAAAAAGGGACATGAGGTTGGGAAGTGGATATGAGGGAGATCTGGGAGGAACTGAGGGCAAAGGAGGAGGGAAATATACTGTATGAAAGTCTCAAAACCTTCAGGAAAAATCACATATGTATAATACCTATCCCTCAGGGGCTAGCCAGCCATGGTGGTGCAAGCCTCTAATCCCAACACTCAGGAGGCAGAGGCAGGAGGATCCTCTGTCAGCTCAAGGCCAGACTGGTCTACACAGTGAGTTCCAGGAGAGCCAGAGCTATACAGGGAGACTCTGTCTCAAAAAGAAAATGAAGTCAGATCATTACCTGCTAGAATCATTCCAACTCAATGTAGAGAATCCCCAGGTAGGGCTACAGCCTAATTTGCACGAGACTTAGCTAGGCACAAATCACGTTTTTAATAATGCCTCAATGCAAAGAGAGTACACCAGGCGGCCAGAGCATTTCCTCCGCCCTCGATGTTCAGGCTTCGCCTGCTCTTTTCCAGATCCTTACACCTCAGAGACCGAAGAGAATGAGGAAATCCCTACCAGGCCCAAGGGCAGGGCCCGGCTGAAGGCAGCTTTCTTGCAGGTCCCTGGGGACAGTCACCTCTGGAGAGGAATAATGTTGCAGCTGTGGAAGGAAACAGAGACACGGTTCAAGCTTGATGGCTCCATCCTGCGGAACCGGTGGTCAAGCAGGGCTTTGCGTCAACACTTTTCTCTTTTTTAAAAATTGTATTTGTCTTTTTTTTTTTATGATTTATTTTATGTGCATCGGTGTTTTTGCCTGCATGCATGTCTGTGTGAGGGTGTCTGGTCCCCTGAAACTGGAGTTACAGACAGCTGTGAGCTGCCATGCAGGTGCTGGGAATTGAACCTGGGTCCTCGGGAAGAGCAGCCAGTGCTCTTAACTGCTGAGCCATCTCTCCAGCCCCAAACTGTATTTTTCAATGTATTCATTGTGTATAGAAGAGAGTTTGTGAGTGTGTGTACCATGAACAACTTGCGGGAGTCCGTGCTCTCCTTCCACCATGTGGACACTGGGGACCAAACTCAGGTCACAGGGTTCGTTCGGCAGGAAGCACCTTTCCCTGCTGAGCCATCTCACCAGCCTTTTCCCTTCTCTCAGAGGCGAAGCTCGGGTAAGAAAGGCAGCAGAGACTCGATGACTTGAGGGCTTGCTGCCTCTGGCCTGAGCCGCCTCATCTAAGAACACCCCCGGTACTGTGCTGGCCCGGATAAAGCAGAGGAGGCATACCCCAGCAGTCCTCTTCCCGCCCAGCGCATTGGAGTCAGTCTGAGCTGCTGCTTCTCTCCTCTGCGGATCACCATCACACTCAGGGGCTTCTGAAAGGCAAAGAGGGTCACTCTGGCCTCAGCTTCCTTAACACTCAAAATGGACTCAAGCAGAACGCTGAGATGCCGCTTCCTGACCGTGAAATTCTAGGGTGCTGGGCTCCGAGCTGGACAGGCTCCCGAAGCGGGTATTAAGGAGTTGTGTACAACTTCAAGGTGGTGGGAGACAAAATACAGTGGTGGGAAGCACAGCGATTTGAGCAAGAATGTCCCCCACAGGTTTATTCATGTATTTAACCACCTGGTCCCTATTTAGGACCCTATTCCGACACAGCCCCAGATGCTGGAAACTGACCCCCAAACCTGCTAACGAGCACCCGTGACATCTTAAGACAAGTTCTTCCCGCTCGTGAGGCACAGCAGCTCCCTCTGCTCCCCAGGAGAAGAAGGCGATTATCATGGTGAGGCACTCCAAGGCTGGTCACCTCCCAGCTCCACCTCCTGCCCTTCTCTATTCTCCCGGTTCTGAGCTCCACCCCTGCGACCTTCGAACCAGCCTGAAGGCTCTCCTCTGGTTGCCGCTCCACTCCATCAACTTCTATACACACCAAGGCTCAGTCCTGAGGAGCCTTCTCCTTCCCAGGAATGAAATCAGGACCCCACTGCTCTCCTCCGGCCCTCCTGCAGAGTCTCCTTTTGTAACCTTGTCAGGGTGTGAAACTGCACGCCTGGATTATGGGATCAATGTGTCGTTCCCTCCCCAAAGTGCTCTCACTGCGTCCCGACCCCAGTCCCCAGTCCAGAAGTGAGCACACACAGGGGAGGGGCTGAGCGGAGAGACACAGGGCCTTGATTTTTAAACGTTTCTGCACTGTGTGATTTTGTTCGTATGATAAATAGGCATTATACCTATTACTGAGACACAATCTGCATATAATAAAGTACACGGCTCAGTGGGTTTCCTGTATTCAGAGAGTTACGGGCCAGCACCACTGTCTAACTGCATCAGCAGCCAGTCCCTGTCCTTGTCCCTCCAGCCCTGGCAACCACCAATCTCCTCCCTATCCTTGTACTCCGCTAATTGCTTTTTAGACAATTTCACCGAGGGGAATCAGATGGCCTTGTGCAAGGTCTCTTTCACTTGAACCATGTTTTCAATATCCACACTGTAATGAAGAACTTATGACATTCCTATGGCTGAGTATGCATTGTTTTATAATAAAACGATGCACATATACATATTTATACTTAAAAAACAAACACACGGTTGTGGCGGTGGTGGCGCACGCCTTTAATACCATCACTCAGAGACAGGTAGATCTCTATGAATTTGAGGCCAGCCTGGTCTACACAGTGAGCTCCAGGACAGTCAGGGCTACACAGGGAAACCCTGTCTCAAAACAACAACACCCTCTCAAAAAACCCAAACCAAACCAAAAACAGTGTTGAAGATCAAATCCAGGACCTGGAACCTCCAAAGAGATCTACCACTGAGCCACACACCCCTAGTCCAAGACAGTAAATTTTTTCAATCAGGATCTCTTTTCCTTTGAAAATATGTGCTTTGACCCAAACACTGCACTTCTGGACGGAGATGTGATGGAACAGTTTGAGCTACAAGGGTGGAATCTCCATAAAACTGGAAACACCAAAATGTTACCAGCACAGCCGAGGAGTGCCCACGCTGACTAGCGCAGGGCTCTGAGGGTCGGCACCAAATGTGCGACCTTCACACTACCCTGCAGCTTGGCTCTTAGATAGCTGACTTGTTGGGAGTCTCCAAAACGTTCTTTTGAAAGAAAGCTTCTAAAAGGAGGATTTATAGTCCGAACAGTGAAGCTGAGACCTGGGGCTGGAAGGATGGTTGGCTCAGGAGCACTGGCTGCTCTTGCAGAGGACCTGGGTTCGATTCTCAGCACCCATAGGACGGCTCACAACTGTCTCCAGTCCCAGGGTGCTGCAAGCCACAGGAAAATATAATGGAATCCAGCTACTACCACAAAGCTACTACTTGGAAAGATCAAGGACTTTTCTGAAGGTCAAGCCATGGCTTAAGAAGTCTTGGTGATATTTTAGCTTTTGTATTAGCTATTATTATACTTATATTATTATATATTAATTACATGTAATATAATATTATAGGATTATATATTAGCCTATTCCTGCAAAGATTTTCTTGTATGCTATGCATGCTTCCAAGAACTCATAACAGTGTATTTTATCTGAAATACCTATCAAGCATCCAAGGCCAAAGGATCTCCTGAATTAATGTATATTAAGCTTAGACCTTTTTTTTTTTTTTTAAGATTTATTTATTTATTATGTATACAGTGGTGTTCTGCCTGCAGGCCAGAAGAGGGCGCCAGATCTCATTACAGATGGTTGTGAGCCACTATATGGTTGCTGGAAATTGAACTCGGGACCTCTGGGAGAACAGCCAGTGCTCTTAACCTCTGAGCCATCTCTCCACCCCAGACCTTCCTTTCTTATATAGCCTTAGTGCTATTATACAACCATTATAGACTCCTAACATTTACCTAACCACCTCTAGGAATGTAGTTTGAGCACATAAATTCCATTTTTCTGATATAAAATTCTGGTTCTCAGCTGACCTCCTCCTTTACCACTCCCCTTCTGGGTTGTAAAAGAAAGCCTGACTGACGGTCACTGCCTGAGGAAAACTCTTGTCTGCCTTTATGACCCTGTAGGAATTCAAGCCTGGTGACCTTGCTTTAGCTAGAGCACTGCTGTTGCATGGATATTATATATATCAGTACTGAGGAGGATCTTGACTGGAGAACTGGAAGAACGAGATGAAGATGAGGAAGAGCCAGGTGGGGAAGAACGAGATGAGAAAGGCCAAGAAGGGGCAGAATTAAGACAAGAGAATTAAGATAGAACTCAGAGGGAACAGCAGGTAAATGCAGAGAGAAATCAGGCAAGAACGGAGCTAGGCACGAGAGCAGAACTGAAGCTCTGTAGATAGGATGTCATCCCAGAGGAATAAAGCAGACGGACTAAGAGCTTGGTGTACTTAAGATTTGTTTCCCAAAAATAATTTGCGATGTTCGTAGCTTCTCTTCTGGCCCCCTGGGAAGAAGATTATTAAGACTGGACCTTAATAATTTTCACGACCAGGGGATCCAATGCCCTCTTCTGACCTCGGTGGGTACTAGGCATGCCTGTGGTATGCATATATAAATGCAGGCAAAACACATATAAAATAATAAGTAAATCTTAAAAAAAGAAGCTGAGACTACATTTATCTAGAAAAATACAGATTAAAATCAAACTGTCAATCATCACCCAAACTAGGAACCACCCAAGGGTCCCTCACTCCTAAGTGGATAAAGTGTGTGACACACATGAACGCACACGCCACCCAAGATCTACCAACCTGTTCTGGACAGTACAAGGAGCCACGCTCAAAAGGCAGTGCTGAGGCCGGGTTTAGTGGTGCACACCTTCAATCCCAGCACTCGGTGTACAGAGGCAGGAGGATTTCTGTGAGTTCAAGGGCAGGCTGCCTGATCTACATGGCAAGTTTGAGGCCAACAAGGGATATCTAGTGAGACCTTGTTGGGGAAAAACAAAACACAAAAAAGCCGAACTATGGTTATACTTCTGTTAACACTCTGGAAAATATAAACTTGTGACAGAGTACTGATCAGTGTTTGAGTGAAGGACTAGTTACCAAGGAAACCGAGTCACTTTGGGGTCCTCAGCTCTGCGTGTTTACTGCGGTGGTAGTGATGTGACTTATAGAGCGATCAATGCTCAATGTGTTGGTCTTGCTACAGGAAACTACACTCTAGAAACAGCCAACGGCACTCTGCTAGGAGATACACAGGCTTCCTGGAAGGTCCCAAGCTAGAAAATGGCCAGGACATTAACTTGGAGACTTTGGTTTTGTTTTGTGCTTTGGTTCTGTTTTCCACACGTATATACATCCTCTTCCAGAATCTAACAAGACATGTTTACAAGCACATCTGTAGCGGGCTTGGTGGCACACACCTTTGATCCCGGTACTCCAGAGGTAGAGCCAGGCGGATCTCTGTGAGTTCGAGGCCAGCCTGGACTACAGAGTGAGTTCCAGGACAGCCAGCGTGACACAGAGAAACTTGGTCTTGAAAAAACAAAAACAAAACAAAAAATAAGGCTAGGAGAAAAACGTGAGAACTGGAGGTGAGTGAAGCTGTTTCCCACTGTCACAGACCTCACAGAAATGACAGAACAGCAGCCTAGCAAGACAGCCACAAAGACAGACAAGGTGGGAAAGAGACAACAAAGATGAGAGCGACCGGTCAGCGGGGGCACGCGCCTTAGTCCCAGCACTTGGGAGGCAGAGCCAGGCGGATCTCTGTGAGTTCGAGGCCAGCCTGGGAGATCCAGGACAGGCGCAAAGCTACACAGAGAAACCCTGTCTCGAAAAACCAAAAAAAAAAAAAAAAAAAGAGGGATGGTAACAGAATAAATTTACGGAAACAGGACAAGGGGGCATGGGGAAGCAGAGAGGATACTTCTTGGCAGTGTAATAACATGCTCAATGCCTTCTCACATGTTTCCCTTCAAGAGGTCCGATTTCCTTCTCCCCATTTATGGGCCGGGCCCAGCAACACACTCCTGACAGGCAAGGAGACATGACTGTGTGTCCTCTGTGATTAGGTTAAAGGGAAAAAGTCTTGTGGCCTCCTCACGGCTCTCTGTCTGAGGTAAGAAGCCACAGGATCAGTATCTGAAGCCTCAGGCCAACCATGGGATGGAGCTGGATTTCCAGCCTCGAGGGAGACTTTGGGTGGCTATGGGCTCTGCTGACATCCTGGCAGGGTTAGGTGGGGATGGCTGACCTTCCATCCATCTAGACCAGCGGTTCTCAATATGTGGGTCTCGATCACTGGGGTGGGGGGGGGGTGGATGACCTTTTCACGGGGGTCATCTAAGACCACTGGGAAACACAGATGGTTACACTACAATTCATAACAGCAGCAAAGTTACGGTCACAAAGTAGCAACAAAAATAATGTTGTGGTTGGGAGTCACCACGACGACGAGGACTATATTAAAGGGTCACAGCGCTAGGACAGTTGAGAACCGCTGCTCTAGAGACACAGCAGTGTCTGTGGTTGTAGCCTGCCAACTTTCCAAACGGTTTTTCACTCACTCTACAGCAGGGTGTTAAAGGAGAGCTGACATGGACAGATGGACAAATAGAAGACTACACACACACAGAGATATCTGATAGCAACAGGGTGATGGTGTAAAGTAAGAGTAGTGAACGCTACTGGGTCAGCCACTATGCCCTTGGGAAAAAAGTGGACTGGCGATGTGTCACACTAATTACAAAAAAATTCCAGAAGAAGCCTATGTGCCAGAGAAGTAAGAACATATGTCCACGGGCTGGAGAGCTGGCTCAGGACTCCATAAAACCAGGCACAGTGGGGTACAGCTGGAATCCCTGTGCTGGGAGACAGAGGCTGTGGAGGGAATACAGTCAGAAGGTCATGCCAGGCTACACAGTAAGTTCCAGGCCAGCCCGGGATACACGGAGACTGTCTCACATAAAAACAGTCTTCGGTGGCACTCTAAGAGCCCGTGACCCTTCTTCATGATTCCCACCTGGAAAACCATGCACACCCACACACAGTCATGCTGCTGTGAAGCCGGAAACATCACAGTCTGGGGAAGGCAGTGTGGACAAGTGGGCCCGTGAGCAGTTGCAGGGGACGGAGCCCGTGGCGAGGTGAAGACACCTCCTCCCAGAAGAGGGACCGCAAACAGGCACTGGACACACAGGAGGGATTTAGACCAGGTGACCGGAAGAGGCACACCAAGGACTCAGCTGTGTAGAGACAAGTGTGGTAAAGGGGTGGAGAAGCTCCCATGCAGGGGTGCAACACAGACTACTTTCGGGAACTGCACTGTCAGCAGCGAAGAACCCACCAACATCTGGACCAAAAAATCCCAGGCAGATGCCCAGTGCTATGGGCTGAATGTTTCTTTCCCTCCAGAAAGCTCTTATGCTGAATCCTAACCCCCGGTGTGATGGCGTAGGAGGCTGGGCTTTAGTGGGGTGTCACTTAGGGGGTAGAGCCCTGGTGATGGAATTAGTGGTCCATCACCTGAGCAAGCTGTGCCATCTACGGACTAGGAAACATCCCTACCAGACTCCCAGTCTGCGGGTCCCTCCTCCTGGATTTCCATCCCACCCCCAACTGTGAGCAACAGGCCTCTGCGGTGTGTGAGGCACCCAGATGCCAGGGCACCCCTCACTCACCCCCTCGCTATGCTGCACCACGCTGCCGACATTCTGCAGCGACTGGAAGTTTTGGGTGTTCACAGAGCCGAACTCCACAATTTCATCATCCACTTGCAGGCCCTAAAGACAGGAGAAAATTAGAAACTGACGAAAAGGTTGAAAGCGTTTCTGGTCATTTTTGCTGCTCAACAGACAACTCAGTGCAAAGGTCAAGCTCTCATTTTCTACGGGGTTAGAATGGCCAACTCAGAGCAAAAAGGCCAAAGGTTAAGAGCCCCCCCCCATCCAGGAAGGGTCAGTGGGTCAGTGGGCCACCTCATCCTGGAGGTTCCCTCTAGGGCAGACCTAGCAAATGGTGTCCAGGTGTGCCCAACGGAGGCTTTGAGGACACAGAAAAGGCTCAAGCTGCCTTCCGGAGTTTCTGAGCCGGGTTCAAGGGCAAGAAGCAGCAGGCAAACATGGGAACTTTTTTGGACAAGACCAGCATTTGCCCTAGAAGTCCCTCAACAGCACTCACCGGCACGAGGCCAGCCAGAAGCAGCACGGCCCTTTACTTCAGATCCTAAGATACAGACACCCAACTTACTCATCCTCTTACAAACACCCGCCTCAGGCTGGCTGCGTGAGTGCTCGATGCTGCAGACCCAGCTGTGACCAGACTAGAGTTGACTGCACTCTCCAGTCTCGTGACTCATTCTGTTTATTTGTTTGTTTGTTTTAAATTATTTATTTATTATGTATACAGTGCACACATATCCCTGCAGGCCAGAAGAGGGCACCAGCTCTCATTACAGGTGGTTGTGAGCCACCGTGTGGGTGCTGGGAACTGAACACAGGTCCTTTGGAAGAGCAGTTAGTGCTCTTAACCTCTGAGCCATCTCTCCAGCCCCCTCATTTTGCTTTTTAAATTGTTTATAGCACTAGGAACCAACCTCGGCAAGAGCTCTTGCAAAGAGCTACATCCTCGGTCTTTCTTCACTTTGAGTTTCAAATAGGATTTTGCTAAGTTGTTCAAATTTGTGACGGGCCTGCCTCGGCCGCCTGAGTAGCTGGGATCATGAACACATGCCACCATGCCCAGCAGTGTTGTGACTTTTAAAGTTCTTTTATTTTTATTATTATTGTCATTATTATTATTATTTAATGAGTATGGGTGTTTTGCCTGCTTGTATGTCTGTCTGCCACTTGTGTGCCAGGTGCCCATGGAGGCCAGAAGAGGGCATTGGATCCCTTTGAACTAGAGTGACAGATGGTTGTGAACCTCCATGTGGGTGCTGGCAATCGAACCTGGGTCCTCTGGAAGAACAGCCTGTGCTCATAACCACTGAACCATCCCTCCAGCCCCCGGTCTTGAGGGTTTAATGGTCATAAGATGACTTGTAGGATCTGGATTCGAATCCAGCTCTGCTTCCCAGGAGCTATGGGTCCCGGCTCAGGTAGCTTCAAGTCTGTGTGGCTTTTCCTCATGGCTCAAATAGAGAGAAGAGCAGTACTACCCTGGAGGATGGCTGCAGTATTCCATGTAAACGCATGCCCACATACAAACTTCTACATGCATATTCACAGAAGCATTATTTGTAATAGCCCCAACGCAGAAGTGATCCAAACCTGCCCTAACTGACAAACAAAACACATTATCACACAATGGGACATTATCTGAGGCCCACATACATGACTAAGCCCTGAATAAACCCCGAAAACAGGACTGAGAGAAAGAAAGCAAACACCACCTATCACGTGGCTGCCTCCCCATGAAATGTACAGAACAGGCAGATCTGTGCTGACAAAGACTGGCGGTCGCCAAGTCCCGGGTGGCTTGTCGGGACCACGGGGCCTCTTTTTAGGTCTATGAAAATATTCGGAGAAAATATTGAAAACATTCAGAGTAGCTCTGACTACTCTGCATCCTGTGGTGAGCAGAAGTCCATCCCCGTGACGCTGCTGAGCTGTCGGCTCAGACTCTCTCCAGACAGACAGAATGCATCTCAGCTCTTCTCACCCTTCTTTCTTCAGTGTCCAGGGGAAAAACGGTCCCGAGAAGGGCACCTCCTTTCTTGAGACACATGTCGACTTCTGCACTGTGTCCCACAACAGCCCTCTCCTGAGTCCAGTGAGCTGACCCTATGGACACTAAGCTCTGGCCAGCGTGTGTTAACGGAATAAAGGAATTCAGAGCCAGAGAATGAGAGAACCAGTTTGACTTCCAGCAAGGATCCACAGCCCAGGGCTCCCTAACTCACAGCACTCCTAGGCGTGGGTTTGGGGGAACAGGCAGAATTACCGCAATACTGGCCGGGGATCCAGGGCTGATGCTGTTCACTTTGGCGAAGGCCTGGGGTAGGACGGGGCTGCTGGAGCCCAGCCTGCGGCTCAGGGCCTCTTCCTGCGCTTCAGCCATGTCCCGGGCCTGCTTCTCCTTGTCCCGAGCGTGGAGTTGGTGCAGGGCCTCCTCCACCTGCTTCATCACTGCCTTGTGATCGTTCTGTAGACCTGCGAAGAGAAAGGCATGTCAGAGGCAAGGGACGTTATCAGGACACCGATGCTCTATCTTGTCAACTTCATGAGACTGAGAATCGCCCAAGATAAGCCTCTGGAAGCATCTCTAAGGGCATTTCTGGAGAAGTTTAACTGAGGAAGGAGGACAGTCCACCCTGAATGTGGACAGCACATCCCATGAGACAGGGTCTCAGACTGAGGACCAGCATCCAACACTTGGCCTCCTGATGCAGGCACACCGTCCCTGGGTGCCTTCTCCACCACGATGGACTACAGCCTCAGACTGGGACCACAACGAACTCTTCCTTCTTAGGTTTTTATAGGCTATTTTGTCACGGCAACCAAAAAAGTAACAACAGGTGAGTTTAATGAGTGCTTATTAGACACTAGACACAGAGCCAGAGCCCATGGGGCAGACAAGCCCATGAACCGGACACAGGGCCGACCTCACGAGCGAGCTGTCTAGTGAGGAAGGCGGCTACATAACAGGCAAGGGCATCAAGAAGCCCCTCAAAAGCAGCACAGCCCCTGCTGAGACCCAGAAATCAGGTACGTCCAGCTGCAACCAGGCCATGACCTCATGTACAGACAGGGACAATTACAGACGTCATATAGGAAGGAGTGAGGTGGCCGGGCAGGATGCAGCATCTGCAATCCCAACACCTGGGGACAGAGGCAGGAGGATCAGGCCAGTGTAGGGTGCATGACACCCCGTCTCCAGGAAAACAAAACAAAAAACACTGAAGCAGAATGGCTGCTGGAAGGATTTCACAGGAGCTAGGGGTGTAGCTCTGATGGTAGAGTGTTTGTGGGCACCCCTGACACCCTGGGGTTCAAGCCCAGCACTGCATAGCCCAAGCGTGGTGGTGCATACCTATAACCCCAGCACTCAGGAAATCAGGAAGTAGAAGCTGAAGGATCACAAGTTCAAGGCCCTGCTCTGCTAAATATTGAGGTTAAGGCTAGTCTCAGGTACATACAAGCCTGTCTCAGATAAACAAAACACCTCTTTTTCTTCTTAAATTCTTTTTTTTTTTTTTTTTAAGATTTATGTACTTTATGTGTATGGGTGTTTTGTCTGTATGTACATTTACACATCAGAAGAGATCCTCGGATCCCATGTGACCACAGTTATAGATGGTTGCAACCTACCATGTGGGTGCTAGGAATTGAACTCAGGACCTCTTAACCACTGAGTCATCCCTTCAGTGCCTTCTCTGAAATTCTTGTATTTAAAAAAAAAAAAAAAAAAAGCCACAAGACCCTTATAACTCACATGTGAGGATACTCAGTGGGGAGCAGGCAACTCCTACTGAGCTCCTGTTTGAGAGACAAATCCAGGTTCTGCCAAACCTTTGATTTTTCTAGAGGGCTTAGGGTGGGGTGTGGGGGGCCTCTAATTTTTCAGTGCTAAAAGCTAATTCATAATGGTGAACCATGGCCTGGAGAGATGGACCAGCAGCTAAGAGTACTGGCTGCCCTTACAAAGGACCCAGGTCCAATCCCAGCAGCCACATAGCTGCTTACAACCTTCCGTAACTCTAGTCCCAGGGGATCTAACGTCCTCTTCTGGCCTTTGCAGGCACCTGGAACATTTGCAAGCACATGAATAGAACACACGCTGTACGCAGGTAAAACACCTATACACAAAAATAAAAATTAGAATTAAATGATGAACCGCCATGCCAGTCCATCAGGTCCTGTCTGGAGGCCAGTCCTGCATGTAGCTGGCATTTAATATCCTTTGTAAACCTAAAAAGTGATTTCCCTACTTCCCTGGATCTCCCTCCTTATTTCAATCCAGGTCACTCATGTAATTCATCTGTAGTCTCAAAGACAGCCTGGTTCTGTGACTCCATTTGCCAACCCACACCTGGCACCCATGGGCCACAGACTCTCCAATTGTGCCAGAGCCTTTGACTGGGGGCTGTTGGGACCTCTCACCTGGTTTGACATTCCTGACACTGTGGAGCAAAGATGAGGCCCTCGGGCATTACAGGACTCAGCCCACAGAGGCAGAGGTCAGAGGCGAGAAAAAACAAAAACTAGAGCCCAGATCAGGAAGGTTTAAAGCAGAGTCAATGTCATATCCGGTCACTATGACTAGAAAAGCCACCTGAATGGTGAGGCCCATATGGAGCCCCAGAACCTCCAGAAATATCTGCACAAACCACATTCACCACACAGCCATGGAGAGAGGAGGGAAAACTTGGCTCCTGATACATTTCAATTCCACATCGGAATTCAAAAGGTTTGCATCGCCTGGGTAAATGCTTCTGCAGCAATTATTTCAAAACCAACTTTAGCTGTCATAAATGTACCATGCTAACACTTGCTGGTTCCTAGAGGACACTGGGGACGAAGCAGATGAGACCTCTTTGCATTACTTCCCAATTTCAATATAAGCCCAGGACCGTTCCTTAAGCAAAGTCCCTGTTTAAGAATACAATAAACTTGTGGGAATACTTTTTTCAAAAGAATGCTAATAAGGGGGGATTGTTCAACCATATTCTTAACATAATAAAGTCACTCAGACGATATGAAATTAACACACAGAGTAGGACAGTATAAAAAGTCCAGAAACAGGCAAAGCTTAACCGAAAACCTACGCTGGAATAGGTATGTGGCTCAATGGTACAGTAAGTGCTCAAGCATGAGGCTCTAGGTCTCACACACACACACACACACACACACACACGCTGATGCATTTCAAATTAATGGGGAAAAAATGGTGTTGAAACATGAAGTTAATCATGTGAATAAAAACCAGCATTCCTCAAGGTCCCGCTAATACTGTGGAAGTGAGCGGGCCACATCCCTGGGGGCTTAGAGGTTTAGAGTAAAGCCTAGACTTGGCCTCACACCTGGCTGTCATGGCATGGTTATCCTTTTCTCAGCATCTCCTCAGCTGTTTCCATGTAAAACTGGAACTTTTTAAGACTAAGATATGCAGGGTAAAGAGGATGCTGTCATCACACTGTGGCTTTAAGGGACCTTACATCTTACTCTGCATCCTTGAGAAGCAGGCCTCATTACCAAAACACTCAGCAGTCAAAGCCAGAGTTGGGGCGCATTCAATGGGAACCATTAAGTGCAAATGGTGGGTGATTAATCGCCCAGTGTAACTGGGATGGAGGGCTGGTTATCTACCAGTGCCAAGTAAAAGATGCTCACATCCTCATCCCGGAAGCTGGTGCTCACGTGACCTCATGAAACAAGACAAACTGTGCAGCTCAGGTGTAATTAAGAATCTTGAGAGGAGGGAGGAGCCTGGATTTTCTAGGAGGGCCTGATATCATCAAAGGGTCTTAACAAGTTAAAGAGGGAGGCGGGAGGACCAGAGAAAAAGAGCCGATAACAGAATCAAAGTCTAGAAAGATGTGATCACTACTTCTAAAGACAAAGGATGGCCAAGGGCCAGGAGACACAGGTGGCCTCAGGAAAGATAAAGAATACACCCTTCCCCCAGCCTAGGGGGAGCCAGCCCTGCCAACACCTTGATTTTGTCAATGAGACCATCTGGACTTCTCACCTCAGAACAGTCAGAGATAACACCCATCTGCAGCTTGCCACGGCAGAAGCACAAACCTACTATCTTCTCCAGGCGCATGCTCTGCTAGTTACTTCAGAGGAACACCCAGAAGGTTCACTCAGGATAGTGATGGGCCTGCAGCAGACAGGCCTGCCCAGCTCTCCCAGCAGGCAGAGGGGCTGGGAGAGGACAATGTTAACTGATACAGTGAGCTGAGGGTAGGGTGGGTGTCAAGGCCTTTTCTCCTGTCACCAGCCTCCTGACTGGAACCCAGCCTGCGGGCCCTGAAGACAGACAGAGGCAGAGCCTGGTTTCTGCTGACCTTTGTACTGCACACTTCCAGGGCCCCTCCTGAGCGCCAGTCCAGGGCTTTTCTGTTTGAATAGAGGCAGTCAGGTCACTACCCTGAGACCCGAATCTACTTCATGGATTTGATGGGTAAGCTGGTAAGCGATACTGGTATGGGTTTCTACTGTTAATTCGATAAAGTTCCCAAAATGAAGTAAAGGTTTTGTTCCTTGCTTTTTACTTCCTAATACAGCCCAGACTGGCTCAAACACCTGATCATTATAGGTGTGTGCCACCATGCCCAGCTGGAAACCAAATGTTTTGTGTGTTTTTGTACTTTTGAGTTTGTTTGGGTTTTTTGGTTTGTTTGTTTGTTTGTTTGTTTGTTTTAGACAGGGTCTCTCTACAGGTGGTTGTCCTGGAACTTGCTCTGTAGACCAGGCTGGCCTCAAACTCACAGAGATCCATCCACCTGCTTCTGCTTCCTGAGTGCTGGGATTAAAGGTGTGTGCCACCCCACCTGACTTTGAAGAAAAGTACTTCAAATAGAAAAAGAAACCCCTCACCATGGAACTCTTCAGTCTCCCCCAGTCCTTTGGCTGTCTGTCCCACAGGGGTAACAAGATATTCTGTCAAAGCTTTGTAATGCTCAACTTTAATCATCCCCCTGTGTCTCCAGCACCCCCACCTCAGGCTAAGCCAGAGCAGAGGGTCACTCACAGATGATGTTGTGCCTTGCTGTTCGGACCTGGTACAGGTCCACATCGGCCCGGGGATAGCCCTCGCAGTCCACCAGAGGTTCATTCATCCCGATCCCTTTTTGCTGGAAGAAAGACATGTGGTTAAGACATCACGATGCAATTCCCTAAACCCTTGTCCTTCCAACTCACGGCAGAAGTGACAGTGAGGGCCACACGGTGATCTCTTTAGCACACACCAGGCTCTTTAACTGTGTCCTTACAGCCACCTTCCCCAGTGGGTACTAATGAAAACAATGTGGCCAGAAGGATGCATCAGTAAGATTAACAACCTGAGTTCAATTCCCGGGGTCCACATAAAGGCAGAAGAGGAACACAAAGTCCACAAAGTTGTCCTCTGACCTCCACACACACTCAGGGCACCAACACGCCCCTCCCCACACTGTACACACATTAATAAAATGAAGTCTTTTAAAAAAAATAATGCGAGCCAAGCATGAGATTAGTGCACACAAAGCCAAAGGTGCCAGGGCTGGACGGACTGTAGCTCAGTGGTGGAACATTCGATTAGTACATGCAAGACCTTGAATTTGATTCTCTGCAGCATTAAAAAACTTTAATACGAGGGATACAGGTTGCAGCTCAGTTGCTATAGTGCGTGCCTAGCATGCATTGAACCTTGGACTCCATCCCCAGCACTGCATTAGCCAGGTGTGGTGGTTAATGATGTGGAGGCAGGAGGATCAGAAGTTCGAGGTCATCCTTGGTTGCACAGTAAGTTCAATATCAGCCTGGGATACATGAGATCTTGTCTCCAAAACCAATTAATTAAAGCAACAACACACCACTCAAAGAGCTTCAGAGGTCCCCCCCAGTCCCACCCCTGACCTGACCCCTGCAACCCCTGCTTCCCAGCTGACACCTGGCTGAAGCCTTAAAGCTGGAGGGGGTAAACTCCAAAGAGAGCCAGCTGTGGCCAGGTTTTGGCTCTTCAAAAAATAAAAACTAAAAAGAGGTAAGAGGCCTACCAAGATCTTGTCATCACTCACTGGATGGTACTGGCTGCCTCCAGGGAAAGAGAGTAAGTGGCTGGGAATTAGGGAAAGGGAGAGCTTTTGCATTTGACAGCCATTAGCAGGTTCTGAATCTGGACATTGGGAATATATTCCCTATTCAAAACAATACATGCATTTTATCATTTTATCTTTAGCCTATGTTTACCCAGGCTGCTCTGAATTTCCCTGGAATTAAATAAGTCTCGTGCCTCCGCCTCCTGAGTCAATGGAACGTACTGCTCTAGGGCCTGTTTTAGCAAGTGTTTATTTTGAAGCAGATTCTCACACTATAGCTCAGTTTGACCTTGTACTCACGGCAATCCTCCTGCTTCCAGCCTACCACGTACTGAAATTACAGACCTAAACCACCACACCTGAAGTTTCCCTACATAAATCAGGGGACAATGCACAAAAGCAATGAGCGTGTGGCACTGTGGTGGGCAGGAGCTGCCCAGCTGCCTAGACTTTGATCTCAATTCTGCCGTACACAAGCCAGCAACAAGCTAAGACACGTTCCCAACCTCAGTGTCCTTGGCTGCACAATGGGAATACAACACGATACAATACAACTGGAAGACAAATACACAGACTTGAATGAACACTTAGTAGAGAGCCAGGCACATTCAGTATGGTGGACTGAAGAGGGGCTCCCAGATATGTCCACTTCCTACTCCCCAGAACCTCTAACTGTGACTTTGTGAGGAAGGATGGGATCGAGCAAAGGATCTCAAGGTAAGCTGAGACAGGGAGACTGTGTCAGTTCTCTAGTAGTCAAGGAGAATACTCCCATTTGGGGCTAGTTGTGACAACAAGCTTAGGTTCCAGGCTAATCTGGGACCCTCCATTTAAAACAGTTGAAATGCAGCAGAATTCATATACAGACAACTGCGCCACTCCAAGTATACGTACGATTCAATGGTTTGTTGTAAGTCCCAGAGTTAATCACCCATCACCACAATCAGTTTTAGGACATTGGCATCAACACCCCCTACAAAAAAACCTTTGAAAGCCCACTCTACAATCCCAGCATTCAGGAGGTTGAGGCAGGAGCATATGGAAATCAAAACCAGCCTGACTGCATCCCAAGACCTTGTCTCAAAAAAGAAAGGCGTTTTTTCTTTTCTTTCTTTCTTTTTTTTTTTTTAAAGATTTATTTATTTATTATGTATACAGCATGTATGACTGCAGGCCAGAAGAGGGCACCAGATCTCATTACAGATGGTTGTGAGCCACCATGTGGTTGCTGGGAATTGAACTCAGGACCTCTGGAAGAACAATCAGTGCTCTTACTTAACCTCTGAGCCATCTGTCAAGCCCCAAGACATTTTTTCTTTTCTTTTCTTTTTTTTTTTTTTTTGTGTGTGTGTGTAAAGATTTATTTATTTATTATGTATACAGAAGAGGACGCCAGATCTCATTGCAGATGGCTGTAAGCCACCCTGTGGTTGCTGGGAATTGAACTCAGGACCTCTGGAAGAACAATCAGTGCTCTTAACCTCTGAGCCATCTCTCCAGCCCCAAGACATTTTTTTTTTCTTAAAGACACAGGAGGGGGAATGCAGAGAAAGCCTGACCAACCTACCCTGGACCCATGAGTAAACACTCGCATGCTTCCATTCCCCAAACCTTTGGCAACCATTAGACAACTGTGCAGAGCTGCCTATCCTGGAGGTGTTCCAAAACTCCAAGAAAAAGTCTGAGTGTCATGACCAACATAGAGAGAAAAGGTTTATTTGGGTTCACGGTTTTGAAGTTTCAGTAGAGAACTGGACAGGCAGATTGTATGTATGTATGTATGTATGTATGTATGTATGTATGTATGTATTTTTGGAGACTTTGTTTTTAGCTTTGTGGAGAGGCAGAACATCCACATGGAAGGATATGGTGGAGGAAGCCACTTCCATCATGATCCTGAGAGCAAGAAAAAAAAAAGAAAAAAAGAAAAGGCCTGTGGCTCTACTACCTCTGTACTCCTCCAATAACCTATAGTAACTACCCCAGCAAGGACACACCTCCAATGATCAACAGGAACTACCCCAGCAAGGGCACACCTCCAGTGACCTATAGTAACTACCCCAGCAAGGGCATATACCTCCAGTGACCTATAGTAATTACCCCAGCAAGGGCACACCTCCAGTGACCTATAGTAACTACCCCAGCAAGGGCACACCTCCAGTAACCTATAGTAACTACCCCAGCAAGGGCATATACCTCCAGTAACCTATAGTAACTACCCCAGCAAGGGCATATACCTCCAGTGACCTATAGTAATTACCCCAGCAAGGGCACACCTCCAGTGACCTATAGTAACTACCCCAGCAAGGGCATATACCTCCAGTGACCTATAGTAATTACCCCAGTAAGGGCATATACCTCCAATGATCAACAGGAACTACCCCAGCAAGGGCACACCTCCAGTAACCTATAGTAACTACCCCAGCAAGGGCATATACCTCCAGTGACCTACAGTAACTACCCCCAGCAAGGGCATATACCTCCAGTGACCTATAGTAACTACCCCAGCAAGGGCATATACCTCCAGTGACCTATAGTAACTACCCCAGCAAGGGCATATACCTCCAATGATCAATAGTAACTACCCCAGCAAGGACACACCTCCAATGATCAACAGTAACTACCCCAGCAAGGGCATATACCTCCAATGATTAATAGTAACTACCCCAGCAAGGGCATATACCTCCAATGATCAACAGTAACTACCCCAGCAAGGGCATATACCTCCAATGATCAACAGTAACTACCCCAGCAAGGGCACACCTCCAATGACCTACAAGCTCCATCTCTTAAAGATTCCACCATGGCCCAAGACCATCACCCTGAAACTTCTAGCATTCAGGTCTTCAGGGAAGACTTTAGAGACTCATATTAGAACAGGACATTTCATGTACATGAAACCATGAAACACCAGGTACACTGACACACACTTTTTTTTTTTTTTTTCAGTTTTTCGGGACAGGGTTTCTCTGTGTAGCTTTGTGCCTTTCCTGGATCTCGCTCTGTAGACCAGGCTGGCCTGGAACTCACAAAGATCCACCTGACTCTGCCTCCTGAGTGCTGGAGACACACACTTATAATGCTAACATTTGGCAGGCCAAGACAGGAAAATCACAAATTTGAGGACAGAGTGAAGTTCAAGGCCAGATTGGATTTTTACTCAGCTGTATGTCAAAAAAACAAGGTAGGTGTAGGTGTTCATCTATAATCCCAGCACTCAGGAGGCTGAAGCAGGAGGATTGCCAAGAGTTCAAGGCTAGCCTAGGCTATAGAGTAAGTACAGGGAACCAGCCAGAGTACGTAGCAAGATAAGAGAGAGAAAGAGAGAATACAATACATACAATACATGGTGTGTTGTAAGTTCCTTATCACAATGTTTTCAAAGCTTATTTACATGATAGCATGAACTACTACTAATTATAGTGTGATTCATTCACTATTCCTTTTATTAATTATTCCAAATAATATCCCACCGTATGGTTAGACTATATTCTGTTACCTGAAGAATATTTGTGTCGTTTCCACTTCCTGGATATTTTAAACAATGTGTACAAGTTTTGGGGTGAATATGTATTTGCAACTATCATAATTATACATGAGAGGAATGGATTTTGTGGGTTATGTAACTTTAATTTTTTTGAGAAACTGCTAAACAGTTTTTGGACATCAGTTACACCATCTTACAGTTGTATGAGGTTTCCAATTTCCCTGTATTCTCCCTAAGATATTACCTACATTTTCCTTTTTTTTAAAGATTTATTGTGTATACAGTGAGTGTTCAGCCTGCAGGCCAGAAGAGGGCGCCAGATCTCATTACAGATGGTTGTGAGCCACCATTTGGTTGCTGGGAATTGAACTCAGGACCTCTGGAAGAGCAGCCGGTGCTCTTAACCTCTGAGCCATCTCTCCAGCCCCTACATTTTCATTATACCCTTCCTACTGAGTATAAAGTAGTATCTCACTATGATGTTAATTACCTTTTCCTAACAGCTATGACTGTCCAGCATGTTTAGTTTTAAGACTTATTTTGTGTATGAGTGTTTTGTCTCCATGTATATATGCGAACCGTGTACAAGAAGTGCCCACAAGGGTCGGAAGAGCCATCTCCCTGCCTCTGCCTCCTAAGTGCTGAGATTGCAAGTACACATCACCGCACCTGGCTAAATAGTAAACAGGAGGCCAATACCAAAAGAACAATAATACATAAAATGTTTGATTCTACTTGACCAACCCTGAGGTCTGAACACAACCCCACTTGTGACTTTAAGCAAGTGACTTTTCCTCTCATACACACACTCATACACACACACACACACACACACACACACACACACACACACACGTTTTTAAAAAGAGATTTGTATTTATTAATGTGTCTGTTTAAATGTGTCCACAAGGGTATGGAGTTACAGGTGTTTATGGGACATGTGGATTGGTACACAGTATCCAAACTCCAGTCCTCCTGATGGTACAGCCAGTGCTCTTAACCACTGAGCTATCTCTCCAGCCCCTGACTTGGCCTCTTTGAGCTTCAGGGGCGCACACCAGCTTGACAGTCCAGCTGTGAGAGTTTCCTGATGCAGCACACATACAAGCCAGCACCTTAGGCATCTGGCCAGCATGTGGTATGTGGTACTGTTGTGGAATACTAGTTTAAGATGTGTTTATATTTGTTTATGCTATGGAATATTTGTTTAATGATGCAAAGACGTGCTGCATTCTTTTATGTTGCATTTGTTTAACTCTGTGAAGCTGTGTGACTGTGCCTGTGTAAAACACCTGATTGGTCTAGTAAAGAGCTGAACAGCCAATAGCAAGGCAGGAGAGGGACAGGTGGGGCTGGCAGGCAGAGAGAACAAATAGGAGAAATCTGGGATGAGAAGACAGAACAAGAGAAGAAGGAGGGGGCCAGCTACACGGCAAGCCACAGAGTAAGATTTACAGAAGTAAGAGAACGGGAAAAGCCCAGAGGCAAAAGGTAAACGGGATAATTTAAGAAAAGTTGACAAGAAACAAGCCAAGCTAAGGCTGGGCATTTATAGTTAAGAATAAGCCTCCGTGTGTGATTTATTTGGGAGGTGGGTGGCAGGCCCCAAAAGAGAGTAAAAACAACCAACAACAGACTTGGCGGGGTTTTGTTTGTTTGTTTGTTTGTTTTATTATGTACACAGAAGAGGGCGCCAGATCCATTACAGATGGTTGTGAGCCACCATGTGGGTGCTGGGAATTAAACTCAGGTCCTCTGGAAGAACAGTAGGTGCTCTTAACCTCTAAGCCATCTCTCCAGCCCCCCAGACCTGACAGTTTTAACAAAAACAACAAACAAACAACCCCCCCCCCCCCAAAAAAAAAACCACGTCTGCTTTGGAGGCAGACAGATCACAGAACCTGACCCACCAACACCACTTCTTAATTTGGCAAGCATTTGCTCCACTCTGGGCCTCAGTTTCCCCCTTTTACAGTCAGGATAATGTCCTTTACCTGTCACTTAAAACAGTCTTTAGCAGCGCAGCTGGGAGTTTTCCAGAAATGCAGTGTCTGTTCCCCACCCCAAAGAGAATCTGCATCTTCTTTTATTTTCAGACAGAGTCCAATATAGCCCAGGCTGGCCTCGAGCTAACTATGTAGCCAAGAATAACCCTGAACTCCAGATCTTCCTGCCTCCACCTTCCAAGAGCCGGGATTAGGAGTGAGGATGCCTCTCCTGGCTACAGCCTGCATTTTAATTCTCGCCGATGACGTTGATGAAGTCCTAATGAGAAGCGGGATGGCAGGGCACGCCAAACCTGGTAATGTTACCCACAGAGGGTGACCGTGGTGATGACCACTATGCCTCAGCAAACATTCTGTCCTTGTGGCCAAGGCAGTTTAACTAATGCTTCAGGCCGGTCACTCCTGCACTCGGAAAGCTGAAGCAAGATCCCGAGTTCGAGGCCAGCTTGGGCTGCATTTTAAAAAAAAAACCCACGAAGTTAATGCTTCAGAAAATGAAAATAAACCCCACGTCAAGGGCTTCTAACGAATGGAACCCCCGGGCCTCGCATCCGCAGGCCTCCCGGTCCTCCCCGCCCGGGGCCCTGGCCACACTCACGCTCTCCAGGACGTCGTAATTAGCTTTAATCTGCGCCTCGATCTCCTCCTTGCGTCGCATCAGCTCCTGGATGTCGCTGACGGCGGCCGCACGGGCCTCGGAGGACTCTGCCCGGCGCCGGGCTTCCTCGCCAGACATCGCGGACCCCAACCTGCAGCGCTGGGCGCCGGGTTTCCCGGTTACGGACGCCGGCAGCGACGGCGGCTACGGGTCCCTCCGAGGGCCAAAACACCCAGCCAACGCTGGCGCCCCGGGGAGTTTGAAAGCGTAGGTCACCGGAAGCCCCAGCTGGGTAGACCACGTGGTTTTCGGATGACTAGGCGTCTCGTGCGCTCTCTCCCCCTCTTCCTCCCCCTCTCCCTCTCTCTCCCTCCTCTTCCGCCCTTTCTCTTTCCTTTCTTTCTTTCGAGACAAGGTTTCTCTGTGCAGCCCTGGCTGTCCTGGAACGCACGCTGTAGACCAGGCTGGCCTCGAACTCACAGAGATCCCCCTGCCTCTGCCTCCCGAGTGCTGGGAGCCACCATGTCCGGTTCACACTTTTATTTTTCATTCACCCAGCCTTTCCTAGGCATCAGCTATATGAATGTGCGAGGATTCTGCCCTGCTGTCCAAGTCAGTTCTTCACATCTACGAAGTTCTGGAGCATTTAAAAAAAAAAAAAGGCTTCTGGGCATTTTGGGTTTTTCAGACAAGGTCGCCTGTATCTCAGGCTAACCTCAAACTCATATAGATGAAGATGATCTTGGAACCTTTTCCAAGTTTTTTAGAATATTCTACAGTTTCATACCTGTATACAGTCATGTGCCTTGGTCACATCCACCGTCAGCACCCCCTCCCATTCCACCGGGGTCCCGTGCCCCACAACACTTCCTCTTCACGCCTTCAAGCCCTCATTTTAAAATCTTGGTTTTTTTCGAGACAGGATTTCTCTGTGTAGCCCTGGCTGTCCTGGATCTCACTCTGTAGACCAGGCTGGCCTCGAACTCACAGAGGTCCACCTGGCTCTGCCTCTCAAGTGCTGGGATGAAAGGCATGCCCGGCAAAATAAATAAATAAATAAATAAATTTTAATAACCTACTGAATCCAATGGCCTGTAGTTGTAATTTTTCTTTGGGTCCTCAACCAGCTCCCAAAAAGGAAACGGAGAAGTTTATTAATTATGAATGCTTCGCCTTGGCTTAGGCTTGTCCCACTAGCTCTTACAACTTAACCTGTTTCTCTTCATCTACATTGTTCCATCCGGGCTTTTTACCTTTCCTTCATTCTGTATGTTGTCCGGTGGCGTTTTCCTGTCCCTGGAGATGCCTCCAAATTACCACACAGAGACTTGTATTAATTTGAAATGCTCGGCCCATAGCTCAGGCTTGTTACTAACTAGCTCTTCCATTTTAAGCTAACCCATGTTCCTTGTTTACACTCTGCCACATGGTAGCACCTTTACTAGCATGGCACGTTCATCTCCTGCTCCCCCTGCATCTGGCTGGCGACTACCAACTCTGCCTTCCTCATCCCTTCATTCTCGGTGTGGCTTTCCTGCCTAACTTTATCCCGTTCAGCTACTGGCCAGTCAGTTTGTGTATTAAATCAATCATAGCGACATGTATTCACAAGGTGTACGGAAAGATTATTCCACAGCAGTATGTCCTACTTTCCTGCTTCCCCATGTGTCTGGCTGGCTGGCTGGCCCCTGGCATCTCTTTTTCTTTCTTCTCCTGAGCCTAAATTTCTCCTCCTCCTTACTCTCCCTGCCCTCAAGTCCCACCTATACCTCCTCGCTTGCAATTGGCAGATCTCTGTGAGTTCAAAGCCTGCCTGGTCCAGGACAGCCAGGACTACACAGAGAAACCTGTCTTGAAAAACCAAAAACAACAACAAGAAAAGAAAGGAAGGAAGGAAAAGAAAGAAAGGAAAGAAAGAAAAAACATTTCAATAACTGTGGGAGCCCGTTTTCAGGTTCCTTGTGGCTTTACCCAGCAGGTCTGCATAGAGGATGATTAGGACCATGGGCCTGAGTGCAGGTGTCTGAGATGGTCTGCACTTGGCTGTGCTGGGGGGAGGTCTTTTGGGCCACCCCTTGGCGTCTCTATAAATACCCTGGGGCAGAGACAGTCAGGGCCTGTTGGAAAAGGTTCCGGGCCCTCTCAAGGCTGTCCTTTATTTTTTATCTGTTTATCTCCACAATCTAAATTCTTCTAACATTTCCTGGTGCTCACACTCAAGAAAACTCTGGGGAACCGTGGGGTTGGTGGGTAAACGCCCCTCAAATAACTGACTTGTCTAGCTGGCAAAATGTGAAAAACCAAAATATCCACCCAGCTCAACCTAGAGATCAAACCCAACATCTTACATACTTAATGTTTTTTACTGAAGATATGTCAACCTACATAGTATTCATACATGTGTTGCCCTGAGTGTAATCATGGGGAAGCAAACAAATTGAGACACATCCTCCAAACAACTGGCCTGAAGTCTTCCAAAGGGTCAGTGTTGTGAAACATACACACTCACCTGAAGATGTAGATAGAAATTGTATAACATCAATGTTAAATTTCTGATTCAGCTCTTGCACCATGGTTATACAGGACAATGTCCTTAAGATGCACCCTGTAGCCAGGCAGTGGTGGCGCATGCCTTTAATCCCAGTGCTTGGGAGGAAGAGCCAGGCGGATCTCTGTGAGTTCGAGGCCAGCCTGGACTACAGAGCAAGATCCAGGACAGCTAGGACTGTTACACAGAGAAACTTGTCTCAAAAAAAAAAAAGATGCACCCTGTATTATTATATACAACAAAGTAGATGAATGTCGTTCAGAAGCTGGGCATGGTGGTGCACACCTGAAATCTTGGAGGCAGGAGGATCTCGAGTTTGAGGGCAGCCCTGGCTGTGTGTAGCATGACCCTGGGTTAATACACAAACTGACACAGATATTGAGCAAAAAGTAAGAGAGGAAGAAAGACACAATGACTAAATACATGATTCCTGCTTAGCTATCGGACGCTCTCAGGGTAAAGTAGCAGCAAAATGAGTTGGGGAGATGGCGCCATGGGTAAAATTATTTGCTGCCAAACCTGAGGACCCAGGTTCAATCCCCAGAACCCACATCAGGTGGAAGGAGAGAACAGACTCCTGCAAGTTGTCCTCTGATCTCACACATTGATAGACAGACAGACAGACAGACAGACCGACAAAAAGCAGTCGTATAGTTTGGGGTTTGGAGAGATGCTCAGCAGTTAAGAACAGTGGCTGCTCTTCCATAGGACCCAGGTTTGTATCCCAGCACCCACATGGTGGCTCACAACTTTCTATAACTCCAGTTCCAGAGGATCTGACTTCCTCTTTTGCCCCCCAAGGCCGCCAAGCACACTTGTGGTCTTACATACATACACACAGGCAAAATACTGGTGCACATAAAAGTAAATAAAATTCCTCTTTTTTTTTTTTTTTTTTTTTTGAGACAGGGTTTCTCTGTGTAGCTTTGGAGCCTGTCCTGGAACTAGCTCTGTAGCCCAGGCTATCCTGAATTCACAGAGATCCTCCTGCCTCTGCCTCCCAAGTGCTGGGATTAAATGAGTGCACCACCACTGACCGGCATTAAAATTCCTCTTTTCAAGTAGCAACTTAAAAGATGCTATTTCATTGCTGGGTGGTGGTGGCACACATCTTTATTCCCAGGACCTGAGAGGCAGAGGCAGGCAGATCTCTATAAATTCGAGGCCAGCCTGATCTACAGAGTGAGTTCCAGGACAGCCAGGGCTACACAGAGAAACCCTGTCTCAAAAAACAAAACATAAACAAACAAACAAACAAAACGATGTTATTTGGAGCCAAGCAAGGTGATACACACACACACACACACACACACACACACACACACACACACACACACACTATATATGTATATATATATATATATATATATATATATATATATATATATATATATAATATATATTGCTATGTAGTGTATATGTCATGGTATATATGATATATTGTTGTAATTATATAAGACAATTTCCTTACTGAAAAGCAATGTCCTAGTATTGAAGGGATCATGATTTCTGCAACCACTTTGCAAGTGGTATTGAGTTTTAAAAGCTACAGGGTGTGGGCTGGGAATTTAGCTCAGTGGTAGAATGTTGCCTAGCAAGCATAAGGCCCTGGGTTCGATCCTCAGCAATCTACAGGGTGGTATGAAGAAGCAAATGTAACAATATGTCAGGAGAAAGGTATGTAGATGTCTATGGAAATTGTCTGGCTAGTCTTCTGAGCTTTGAAATGTATCCAAATAACAAGGTCAAGGAGAAGAGTCCCACCAGAGCCGTGTAAAACCAAGTCTGTTGTCTAAGTGACTGTGTTAGGCTGTTACATCAGTGTGGTTGTGGTCAAGAAACCTATGAATGTCCCATCCCTTCTGGGTAGCTCTCAAACCCACCATTGCCTTCATCCCTACCCCTGTTCACAATCCTCATCTTCCCTGACTGCAGCCTATCGGCTGTCTTCTATTCATTCCCCGCAGCAGCCGGACTAACCTTTCTAAAGGGTACCATTGTCACGTGTTGCTTAAAAGCTTTCAAGGACTTTCTAGTGCTCTTCTTGTGGCCTTTCTGGCCTTTCTGGTCTCTGTTTACCTTCAGACTCTCAGCCTCCCTCCTCCCTTCCGACACACTACTTGAATTCTACTGCTACTGAGAACCTACCAGTCTCTAGCACTCAGGGTCTTATGCCTGCTCATCCCTTTCTCAGAACAGGCCCGGATGATCCCTCTCCCCCCAGAATCTCTGTGCCCAGTTCCCAACGCTGGGCTGTTCTCTGGCCTCTCCGATTGGTGCGGTATGTAAATGTTTGCCCCAAATGTACATGTTTGGCCTGGATTCTCAGAAACTGGACAGAGCCTTGTTCACATTTAGATGTTCGTTAGGTTAGCAGCATATGAGAGGTGGAGGGACCTATCTTTGTTCCTTCACCTGGCTGTTGGGGATACCACCTGCAGTGGCCACACACAGCTTCTTAGGAAGCTGCCAAGATCTGGAGGAGTCTGAATTGCTTGTCTCCTCTATGCAACATGTCTTTATCATGTTCACTTCAGAAGCCGAGAGGCCAGGAGATAGGGAACCAGAGACAGCGACAGAGCCACCCTATCAAGATCCGTGGGTCAGAACTGGCAGTCTGGTGTTATTTCTGTCTTTCACCTCAGCCCTGGTCCAAAAGTCCATCATCTCTTTTCCTGAGTTTCTTTCTTTCTTTCTTTCTTTCTTTCTTTCTTTCTTTCTTTTGTTTGTTGTTTTGTTTTGTTTTGTTTTTTGAGACAGGGTTTCTCTGTAGCTTTGGAGCCTGTCCTGGAATAGCTCTGTAGACCAGGCTGGCCTTGAACTCACAGAGATCCACCTGCCTCTGTCTCCGCCTCCCGAGTGCTGGGATTACAGGCGTGCGCCACCACCGCTCAGCCTCTTTTTTTTTTTTTTTTTTTTTCTGTCTGTTTTGGGTTTGTTTTTTTGTTTTTTGTTTTTTTTTTTTTTTCAAGACAGGTTCTCTTTGTCGCTTTGGAACCTGTCCTGGAACTCCCTCTAAAGACCAGACTGGCCTCAAATTCAGAGATCTGCCTGCCTCTGGCTCTGGAGTGCTTGGATTAAAGATGTGCACCACCACCGACTGGCTTTCCTAGGTTTTTTAACAATAAAAAAGTGAGATTTCAAGAGCCCAAAGGGTGGCAGATTTGTGCAAGTTGGTGCCCAAAGAGTTTTTAAGAAATTAGGAAAAAAAAAAATAAGAAAAAAGAGGACTAGGGAGAAACACATAAGTCTGAGGGCCTGAGCTTGGAGCCCAGGGCCCACGAAGAGCCAGGTGTGGAACATGTACTCATAACCTCAGTGCTGGGAAGGCAGAGGCCTGTGGAGCTCCTGAACTTGACGTCCTGCCAGTCTAACAAAAATCAATGTCCCTTAGGCTCACTGAGGAGATCCTGTCTCAAACAAATATGGTGGAAAGTGATGGAAAAGACAGTGGGTGTCACCCTTTGGCCTACACACACACACACACACACACACACACACACACACACACACACACACACACACACACACACACACATACACACACACACGCACATACACACACACATACACACACACACACACACACACGCACATACACACACACATACACACATACACACACACACACATACACACATACACACACACATACACACACACACACGCACACGCGCACACACACACACGCACACACACACACACACACACACACACACACACACACACACACACACACACTTTGAAAAGATCGGGCAATGGAATTCCTGTGACATGGAAAGATAAAAATAGATTACTCGGGGGAGACAAGCGAGAGTCAGGTAAGATGGGTAATGGGATGATTAAGAACAAAGCAAAACGGCCAAGTATGGTGCCACACGCCTTCCTTCCCAGCACTCAGGAAGCAGAGGCAGGTGGATCTCTGTGAGTTCGAGGCCAGCCTGGGCTACAGAGTGAGTTCCAGGACAGCCAGCGCCACACAGAGAAACCCTGTCTCAAAACAACCTGCCCCCTGGAGGAAAAAAACTGTATTGAAATTTAATTCCCGTTGTGAAGCCTCAGGAAATGTGAGCAGGGCTGGGGAGAGGAAGCAATAGTTAAGACACTTGTCCTGTAAACACGAAGACCAGAGTTGAGTCCCTGAACTCAGGTGAGCCTGGCAGCACACCTGTAATTCCAGCCCTGGAAGGCGGAGACAGGTGATCCCCAGAGCAGACTGTCTTATAAGACTGGCCGTGTTGGTCATCTCTGTGTTTGATTGGAGACCTTGCTGCGATGAAGAAAGGGGAAAACCTAGACTGATTTCCTGACATCAACCTGCGGCTTCTACATGCACACAGGTGTGGACTCTCACATATGTGTGCCCACACATGCAAACATATATACACAGACAGACAGACAGACAGACACACACACACACACACACACACACACACACACATGAAAATGCAGAGAAAAGAAATAAAAAGAGCCAGGAATGGCCCCTCCTGTTATCTAGGACTTTGGAAGTAGAGGCAGGAGGGGGGCTTGGTGCTTTAGGTAATCCTTGACTATACAGTGAGTATGGGCCCAGCCTGGGCTACATAAGTATCTATCTCAATAAACATAGAAGTATATATAAAAAATATATCAAGTAAAGTATAAAGTCTCTCTCTCTTTCTTTATATATACAGATATATTATTAAAAGACTGTAGATAAGACCAAAATGTCTTTCATTATTTATGGATAGAGAATAATAAAAGATTACCAATTTTTCAAACTTCCTTTTCCCCTTTTTTTACTCTTAATTATATATATTTCTTTCATCTCCTAAGTTAACTTTTATTATTTCTGTAATAAACAAACTTCATCTCTCAAAAGAAGAAAATCAACTTCTCTGTGTTGTGACAGTTTGTCTAAAACAGACACATGTGCACACACACACACACACACACACACACACACATGGGGACGTGCCAGAGAGCATGAAGGAGGAAAGGAGGGGAGAGGCACACATTTCCGAGCTGGTTAAGCAGGTATGTTCAGTTTGGGACAATTCAGGGCCACGTGCTAAGATGTGCTTTTCCATATCTAGTCAAAGTTCTGTAGAAAACACTATCCTATTTCCCAGTATTTAAAAATGCGAAGGCCGGGCTGATGCCATTAATCCCAGCACTCAGGAGGCAGAGGCAGGCGGATCTCTGTGAGCTGGAGGCCAGCCTGGTCTACTGGTCTATAGAGCGAGTTTCTGGACAGCCAGGGCTTTATAGTGAGACCCTGTCTCTAAAAAAAATTTAAAAAAAAAAAGAATGAAAGAATAAAGTAAGGAAGTAAGGGCCAGTATACTCACAATGTAGTGCAACCACTGCCTCTCTCTAATTCCAGAACATTTCTTCCCATCAGCCCAGAAGGAGACACTGTACTCCTGGATAAACTCCTCTCCTTAACATTTGGCCTAGGCTCCAGCGAACTGAGTCAGTGGATTTGTCTATCCAGATAGGTTTTTTGTTTTTTTTGTTTTTTGAATGAAGTGCATTAGCTACTTGTCTTGTTGATATGACAACATTCCTAACAGAAGCAGCGAAGCTGTAGTTCACGCTGTCTGTAGTCAGGAAGCAGAGGGCCATGAATGCGGCTGCTCAGCTTGCCTTCTCAGCCCGAGGACCTTCAGGGCAGGTCTTCCCACCTCAGCTAACCGAATCTAGGTAATCCCCCACAGATACACCAGAGGCCAGCATGGTCTAGACAATTCCCCACAGGCATGCCTGAGGCTTGTCTCCTAGGTGACCGTAGACCCTGTCTTATTGACAGCTGTATTGACCACTCCATGGCATTTTGCCAACAGTGTGACTTGTTTTAGCTTAGACAAAGTTTATGCAGCCCAGGGTGGCCTTGAACTCAAGATACTTCTTCCCCAAACTTCCCAAATTCTGGAATTACAGACAACTGCTACCGTGGCTGGATACAATGTAACTTTGTAACTTTTTGTTTTGTTTTTCCAGACAGGCTTTCTCTGTGTAGTTTTGGTGTCTGTCCTGGATCTCACTCTGTAGACCAGGCTGGCCTCAAACTCACAGAGATCCACCTGGCTCTGCCTCTGAGTGCTGGGATTAAAGTGTGTGCCACCCCCCCACCCCCCAGAACCCCCCAACCCCCCCACCTCTCACCCCCACCCCCGGCACAATGTAACTTTTTATCAACAGAGCTCACAGGAACATTCGGATTTCTAACTTCTCTTTGATCTCTGGAGCCAACCTTGGTCCATGTCCCCACAGTTTAGATCTGCTATCATCTTTTTTGGCAGCATGTGGGAAGCGGCTAACTCTTCACAGCCCCAAATGGCTCTGCCCTCTATGTCACCCATTTGGCCCTACAGGCGTTGGAGTTCAAGTGCAGGTTTACTGGCCTTCACATGCCTTTCTGTGTAAAAAGGCAAGAAGACCACCAGAAGGAGGAGAAAATAATATAGAGGGTGTTCTGGCTTTCTGCCAACCTGACACAAGCTAGTCATCAGAGAGGAAGGGCTGAGTTAGAGACAATGCCTTTGAGATCCAGCTCTAGAGCATTTTCATAATTAATGATCAATGGGGAAGGGCCCAGCCCATGCTGGGTGAGGCCATCCCCGGCCTGGTGGTCCTGGATTCTATGAGAAAGCAGGCTGAGCAAGCCATGAGGAACAAGCCAGTAAGCAGCACCCCTCCATGGCCTCTGCCTCAGCTCCTGCCTCCAGGTTCCTGCCCTACTGCCTTCAAAGATGCAGTGTTGCAAAGTGTAAGCCCAAAAAACCCTTCCCTCCTCAAGCTACTTCGGTCATGCAGTTTCGTCACAGCAATGGAGACCCTGACCAGGACAGAGGGTGGGGAGAGATGAGTCCCATCTCTCCCCGTTGGTATAAACCTCTCAGCTGCTGTGAGCCTGTTTCCTCATCTGCCAAACGGAGTTCGGTCTCCAGCACAGAATAAACTGGGTGTGGTTGGCACAGCCTGTAACCCTGACACTTGACAGGTGGGAGAGGGGGAACTTCAGAAGTCCCGGGCTATTCTCAGCCACATAGTGAGTCTGACGCCAGCCTGGGCTACACTCGCCCCTATCCCAGAACGATAATCCAAGGCTATGATGCTGGACGTAAATCACTAGACTCCTGTCCCTGTGGGTGACAGGGACTCCTATCAGCTCTCTTTAAATAATACAAAAGAAGGTTAAGGGAGGTTATGTGGTGTATTAAAATTAACTCAGCAATCAGAGGCCAACGGTGAACTCTCCCATTGCCCTTGACAGAATCAAGTCAGCATTCCAAATGGAACCACACGAGGTTTGTTTTGTTTTGTTTTTTTTTGCAAGCCTGGGGATGCTGGATGGCAGGCAGGGACATGGGTTTAGCCTGGAGGGGGATCAATGTTTGGCCTTGAGTAACTTCACCCTCAGCTTATGCAAGCCGTGGAGCTGCTGATGTCAGAGTAGTTTGGTTCACGTGGAGAGAAGGTTCCTTTGATGTGCCCCAGGCTGGATCAGCTCCCCAGCCAGTTTTCCTACACCTGGTCCCCAGGCACGGGGCTCCCCACCCCCTGAAACCAAAGCAGAGAGAGTTCACTGTTGATTTCTAAGCAAGTTTGTGCATCGATTTCTCAGGTCTTATCGCTTCAACTACTAAAATGGAAAGTCAGCATTTCAAAGGGAACCTTAGGAGATTGTTGTGAGCCTGGGGACCTTGGATGTCAAGGACAAGAGGGGCCAGCAAGGTGGCTCAGTGGGCTGAGTCACTGTCCACAGGCCTGTTCAATCCCCGAGCCCACAAGATAGAAGGAAGGAAGCCATTCCTACAGACTGTCTCCTGACATCCGTGTGCGCACTGTGACACACACATACACACACACACTGTAAAGAATAGAGATTCAGCCGGGCAGTGATGGTGCACACCTTTGATCCCAGCACTCAGGAGGCAGCTCCAGGTGGAGCTCTGTGAGTTCGAGGGCAGCCTGGTCTACAGAGTGAGATCCACTTGGTATGGCTCTCGTATGCCCTCTGTACCCGAGTGTCCTTGCACGTGTCCTTCCCCATCCCTAGTTCAATGACCTCCCACTGGCAGCTGGAAATGGGCCACAGGGAGTGATCACAACCCAGAAATCAGCGTCACAAACCGAGGTTGGGTCACTGTCTTCTTCGTTGTTTAGGCAAGAGTTAGCAAGGGATGTCACTGGTTCAAATCTGGACCCCTGTTTTTGTTTTGTAATTTTAAATTCGTGTACTTTTCCGTTTTTGTTTGGCATTTTCTCTTTGGATCAGGAGCTTGCTTTCAAGCCCAGGCTGGTCTTGAATCTGTGATGCTTCTGGCTCAGCAGCTCCAGTGCTGAGATTATGAGTGTGCGCCACCAGCGCCTTGACATTCTGAAGATGGGAACTAGTTTCACTGAGAGGGCTGAAACGTCGCCCCACCGAGTGTGGTGTGGATCTGAGTCCTGGCACAGAGTGTTATTTTTGTTTTGTTTTTAACTTTTTAAAAACTATGGTGTGAGCCAGGCAGTGGTGGCACACGCCTTTCATCCCAGTACTTGGGAGGCAGAACCAGGCGGATCTCTGTGAGTTCGAGGCCAGCCTGGTCTACAGAGCAAGATCCAGGACAGGCACCAAAACTACACAGAGAAACCCTGTCTCGAGAAAAAAACAAACAAACAAACAAAAAACACAACACACACACACACACACACACACACGCATGCATTCAAACTCCACAGCATGCATGTGGAGACTAGAGGGCAACTTGTAGATCTTCAGGCTTGGCAAAAAGCACCTCTACCTGCTGAACCATGTTGCCACCCACCCCCCTCCAGAGGTTTTGTTTGTCTATTTGGAATGGGATCTCACTAGGCCATCCAGACTCCCCTGTAGCCTCTTTAAGCTAGCTTTCTGAGTAGCTGGGGACCACACGGACAAACTGCCACATATGACCAGACTCAGCATTTTCTAACGGCCATGGACAGACCATTTGAGCATATGCTGTTCTTCCAGAGGACACAAGGGGCACAGTGTTCATCTGTGGCAGGCACACCAAGCAAGGTACTGGGAATTAAACCTGGGTCCTCTGGAAGAGCAGTCAGTGCTCTTACCCGCTGAACCATCTCTCCAGCCCCTCAAGGAAAAATATCTTACAAAATCTTATTAACATGAACTTCCAGGCCAATACTGTGGGAGGCAGAGGCTGGTGGATCTCTGTGAGTTCCAGGACAGCCAGAACTATGTAGAGAGACCATACCTCAAATAAATAAATAATAAAGCCAGATCCAGTGTCAGGCATGTATAATGCCAACTCTCCTACCAGAAATTCCAAGGTGGAAACAGAAAGTCTGGAAGTTCATGATCCAGCTAGTCTGGTGTACACAGTAGCTTACAGGAGACCCTGTCTCAATCAAGGCAGAGGGAAGAAATGAGGCCAGAGCTCTTCCCTAACCTTCATACACACACCATGCCATGAGTGTACCCCCAAAAATGTACACACACATGATTTTTTTTAATACAGAAAAAAGTAAGTAAAAATGCTAATGATATTTACGCTAACACATGAATATTAACAAAACCTGATAAATTCTGGTGGTTTTATCATTATGTGCCAGCAATTTTAAGCAAGCAATGTTGTTCATAAAATTTTATAAGGTATCTTTCCCAGGGCTGGAGGGATGGCTCAATGCTTTTAAGAACACTTGCTGATCTTTCAGAGGACCAGGGCTGTTCCCAGCATCTGCATCAGGTGGCACAAAACTGCCTTTAATTTCAGTTCTTGGAGATCTGAAGCCTTCTGACCTCCAAGAGCACCATGCACAAACACACAAATAAATACATAATCTGAGTGGTTGTGGTACACACCTTTAATCCTAGCTCTCATTAGGCAGAGGCAGGTAGATCTCCAAGTTTGAGGCTAGCCTAGTCTACAGAGCTAGTTCCAAGACAGCCAGGTCTGTTATACAAAGAAACCCTGTCTTGAAAACAAAACAAAACAAATTTTAAAAAAATAAAATAAAATAGCTGGGCGGTGGTGGTGCATGCCTGTAATCCCAGCACTTGGGAGGCAGAGGCCAGCCTGGTCTACAAAGCGAGTTCCAAGACAGCCTCCAAAGCTACAGAGAAACCCTGCCTCAGAATAAATAAATAAATAAATAGATAGATGGATGGATAGATAGATAGATAGATAGATACATAGATAGATACATAGATAAATACATAGATAAATAAATAAATAGATAGATAGATGAATGAATGAATGAATGAATAAAATCTAAAGGAAAAAAATATTTGTCCTTGCTAAATCAAGACTCCCTTTCCCACCCTAGGAAGGTGACGAAACACTTCATGATGCCGCTGTTCTCCTTGTGTTTGTCAGGGCTGTGTTGGGAATGCCAGAAACCCAGCTCAAACTTGAGCCAATGGGAGGACACTGGGTTCAGGGAGAAGCAGACTCGGAGCAAGATCCTAAGACCCTGGAACTCTACCAGCCCCTGCTCGAAACTCTGCTTTCTAAGTGTGGATCTTCCCCCTTGGATCTGGCCACTAGAGCACCATTTGATATGCACAGTGAACCCAGAATTCATTCAGCAACAGGCTTCCTCAAGCTCAGGGCAAATCCTCATCCATCCTGGATCCAGTCACAAGGATTCCCATAGGCGGGTTCTATCCCACGTGACCCATCATCGGACAGAGCTGGTAAAGGGGCTCTACAAAGGAAAAGTGAGAAACTGTTACAGAAATGGGCTGCAGGGGAGTGAGTGATATAGCCAGGGGATTCCTTAGTGTATCCAGCCACGCAGAGGAAAACCTTCAAGCCCGCTGGATTTCGGGGCTCCCTGCCTTATAAGTTAGGGATACTGAGACTCAGAGAGAGGCTGAGAACAGCTCACAGTGACAATCCACAGTGCCTAGAGCCCCTGTCTTCCATGTCACCAAAGGCTCCAGAGAGCCTCTGGACTCTCTAGGTGTTCAATGATGCCTGGAGACACAGTTGCCTGTCACCCCGAAGTTCGGGCTAAAGCACCATGTTCAAAAGGTAAAAAGCAGTTCCACCCAAATGGCCCTGCCCAGCTGTGCCAGCACTGATAACGGATGAGAATGAGTACCCTGACACACTCCACCTTCTCTCTCTCCAGCTGTGACCTTAGCCCTTGCTTGGGAGGACTGAATGGCCGGCCGGGGGAGAAAGACATTTTACATATGGGATTGCACCTCTGAAGCCTCACTGTTTCCATCTGCCACCATCTCCCTTTTGTTCCGTAAAATTTTAAATTCAGGGGCTGGGGCAGTGGTGGCACAGACCTTTTATCTCAGCACTCAGGAGGCAGGGGCAGGTGAATCTCTGAGTTCGAGGCCAGCCTGGGCTACTGAGTGAGTTCCAGGACAGCCAGGGCTACCCAGTGGAACCTTGTCTCTAGAAACAAAAGCAAAAACAAAATAATAATAATTCAGGGGCTGAAGAACAGGCTCAGTGGTTAAGAGCATTACGTATAAAGTTTGATTCCCAGCACCCATGTCGGAGACATGTAACTCCAGGTTGTCAGCTCTCCAAGGGTACCTGCACTCATGTGTGCAAACACACACACACACACACACACACACACACACACACACACACACACAAATAAATAAATAAATAAATAAGTTTTAAATTCATAGCTGGGCATACAGTTCAGTGGCAGAGTGCTTGCATAATGTGTCCCATCCTAATTTCAATACCCACTATGACAAAAATACCCACTATGAAAAAAAATAAGAGGACTTGGGGG
Organism: Onychomys torridus; assembly: GCF_903995425.1. Classification (NCBI taxonomy): domain Eukaryota; kingdom Metazoa; phylum Chordata; class Mammalia; order Rodentia; family Cricetidae; genus Onychomys; species Onychomys torridus. The sequence goes on from NC_050464.1 coordinate 29,701,526, forward strand.
CTGGAGAGATGGCTCAGTGGTTAAAGCACTGGCTGCTCTTCCAGAGGACCCGAGTTCAATTGCCAGCAACCACATGGCAGCTCACAACTGTCTGTAACTCCAGTTCCAGGTGCTCCAACAGTCTCTGGCTTCTGAGGATACTACACACATAAAGACATACACAGTCAAAATACAATTTATTCTATGCACTTAGAAGGACTTAAAAGATTTACACTCTATCAATGCATTCATCCACTGGCGAAGTGGAGCCTTCATGATCCAAGTATTTCCCATAACACCTCAGCTCTGAACAATGCTTGCTTCAGAGACCAAAGCCTTCAGTCTGTGAGCACACTGGGGAAATGTTTCATATCCAAACTGCAAATGTCATCACAGAAGCCCCAATGAAAGAGGCACCAGGACCATCTCCACTTTTCAGGCATGAAATGGAGCTCAGAGATGTTAAGTGACTGGCCTCGGGATGCTCAGCTGCTGAGAGAGGGGTGCAGGGACCCAGACAGGGCCGATGTGCACTCAGAAAGCTGGGAGAAGAATGTGAATTTGAGGCGAGCCTGGGTTACATACTAGAGCCTGTCTCAATACACAAACGAACAAATTTAAATAAAACAGACCAAAAGAGATTTCTTTTGGTTAAACTATAACGTCTACTCTGGAGGTACACAAACTTTCCATCAAGACCTTCCTTGAGTGAATTTTCCCATAGTGACCACATTTGTTTAATGATTCCCAGACCAAGGACATTCCCAAACCCAGTCTCTTCACTGTGACCTTGACAGTCTGTAGCTTAAAGACCACAGCCTCTTGGGAATGCACACTTGCACTCTTGATGTACCCACTGGTATTTTATTAAGGAGGGACCCTTGGACAGATAGCTGTTCTTCCTTCTCCTCCTCCTCCTCCTCCTCCTCCTCCTCCTCCTTCTCCTTCTTCTTTTTTGAGACAGGGTTTCTCTCTGTAGCTTTGGAGCCTGTCCTGGACTAGCTCTGTAGCCCAGGCTGGCCTCGAACTCACAGAGCTCCGCCTGCCTCTGCCTCCTGAGTGCTGGGACTACAGGCGTGCGCCACCACCGCCCAGTGGCTGTCATTCTTTTTGTTCATGTTTACCATGCAATCTGCTAGATGGATTTTGTTTTTAAATTTACTTTTTTTTTTTTTTCCTTTTTCTTTTTCCGAGCTGAGGACCAAACCCAGGGCCTTGCGCTTGCCAGGCTAAATCCCAACCCCTACTTTTATTATTTTTAATTATAGTGTATTTGGCGGGGGCGGGGGGGGGGGGTGTGCAGGTGTTTGAGGCCAGAGATGTTCCATATTCCTGGAGCTGGAGTTACACGTGGTTATGAACCAGGCGATGAGGGTGCTGGGAATTGAACCCAGGTCCTCTGGAAGATCAGTAAGTACTCTTAACCACTGAGCCATCTCTCCAGTCCCTTAGGTGGCTCTCCCCACCGCCGTTCCCTAAAATAGGGTTTCTCTGTGTGGCCCTGGCTGTCCTGAAACTCACTCTGTAAAGGGGACTGGCCTCAAACTCAGAGCTCCACCTGCCTCTGCTTCCTGAATGCTGCAATTAAAGGCGTGAGTCATCATACCCAGCCCCTTAGGTGGGTTTTGATTGATTCTCTTCATTGTTTCAAATCAAACTCTTTTCTTTTTTAAAGGTAAGTGTCTTAGTTAGGATTTCTATTGAGATGAAGAGACACCATGACCACAGGAACTCTTTTTTTTTTTTTTTTTTTGGTGTTTTCAAGACAGGGTTTCTCTGTGTGGTTTTTGTGTCTCTCCTGGATCTCATTCTGTAGACCAGGCTGGCCTCGAACTCACAGATTCACCTGTGCTGGGATTAAAGGTGTGCGCCACCATTGCCCAGTCAACCATGGGAACTCATAAAGGGAAAGATTTAATTTTGGGGTGGCTTACAGTTCAGAGGTTCAGTCCATTATCAGTATGGTGGGACATGTCAGCATGCAGGCAGACATGGTGTAGGAAAGGTAGCTGGGAGCTCTGTATCTTGTAGGCAGCAGGAAGTGAACTAACTCACTGGGCATGACTTGAGCATATATGAGACCTCAAATCCCGCCTCCCACAGTGACACACTTCCTCCAAGACCACACCTGCTCTAAGAAGGCTAAACCTCCTAATAGTGCCTCTCCTTTGGGGGGGGCTATTTTCTTTCAAAGCACTACAGTAAGATCTTGCTGTGTGGCCCCGATTGGCCTCAGATTCACACAGATCTTCCCACCTCAGCCTCCCAAGGGCTGGGATTGCAGACATGTACCACACATACAGACAAAACATTTCTGTTTCATGTCTTTAAAGAACATGCGATAATTACCCTGTCTTGTGGGGGATTAGGGGACAGAGTTCATGTGGCTGGAGATAACCTTTAACTCCTGACCCTCCAGTCTCAACCTCTGGATTTCTGGGATTACAGACATGCTCCATCACTGTGCAGCGCTGGGATTCAAACCAAAGGTTTTATGCAACCCTAAGCAAACCATCTACCAACTGAGCCACATGCCCAGTTCATAAAATGAAGGGGAAAAAAAATGTGGCTCACTGCTCTGTTGTCTACTGCTTTGATATTTTGTCTTATACCCAAGACCTGGTCTTTCTGGATGTCAATAGACTGAGTTCTAAAAAGGGAATCACACTGTTCACAAACCCTGGTTTGCTCACAATGAGATAGAGCTCAGCGAGAAAGTAATGATGGCTGGGGAGATGCATAAAACACTTTCTGAGCAGGTGTAAGACCTGAGCTTGGATCCTCAGGAGCCATAGCTCACCCCAGTGCTGGTACAGTGAGACAGGAGACTCCCTAGAAGCTCACAGACCAGCTAGTCAGGCTCACACAGCCTAGGAGAGATTATTTCTCAGAGAAGATGGACGGTAAGAGCAGACACTGGAAGTTATCCTCTGACCACATGGCAGGAGGAGTGTCACACACACACACACACACACACACACACACACACACACACATGGAAGGAGGGGGAAGGACAGAGAAAGAAGAAACATGATTTGGATTGAGGATATAGCTCAATGGTATAATTTCTTTTTCTTCCCCCACCCTCTTTGGTTTTTCAAGACAGGGTTTCTCTGTATAGCTCTGGCTATTCTAGAACTCGCTCTGAAGACCAGGCTGTCCTCAAACTCAGAGATCTGTCTGCCTCTGCTTCCTGAGTGCTGGGATTAAAGGCGTGTGCCGCCACCACTCAGCTTCATTTTTATTTTTTAGGCATACATACTTACGTTTGTTTACTTATTTATTTGGGGTGGGGTGGGGTGTGTGCTCATGTACCACAGCACGAGTGCAGAGGTCAGAGGACAACATGGGAGTGGGTGCTTTTCTTCCAAGGACTGAACTCAGGTCATCAGGCTTGTTGACAAGTGCCTTAACCCACTGAGCCATCTCATTACCCAGTGATGCCTATACTGCGGGAGAGTTTAGCAGTTGCTCAAACTGGAAAATCACTTGCCCAGAGTGCACCAAGCCCTGGTTCCAATCCCCACCACACTTTTTATGTGTCTGTGTGTCAGCCAGTGGGAGTTATGTGCACCATGTGCATGCAGGAGATCTCAGAGGCCACGGAGGGTGTCAGGTCCCCAGGAACTGGAATAAGAGACAGTTATGAGCTGCAAAGTAGATGGTAAGAACCAAACCCGGGTCCTCTGCAAGAGTAGCACACGCTCTTAACCACTGAGCCATCTCTCCAGTCCCGATCTCTTGCACTTAAAAACAACAACAAAACCAGTCTGCTAGGTTGGGGATTTAGCTCAGTGGTAGAGCGCTTGCCTAGCAAGCACAAGGCCCTGGGTTCGATCCTCAGCGCCACATACAAATAAATAAATAAATAAATAAATAAATAAATAAAATAAAAAAATACCATCAAGCCAGATGGTAGTGGCGCACGCCTTTAATCCCAGGACTCGGGAGGCAGAGCCAGGCCGATCTTTGTGAGTTCAAGGCCAGCCTGGTCTTCAGAGTGAGATCCAGGACAGGACCAAAGCTACACAGAGAAACCCTGTCTCGAAAAACCAAAATTAATTAATTAATTAATTAATTAATTAATTAAAAAAGAAAAAAAACATCAAGTGGCTCAGAGTCCTTGGCAAGTTTGGGTCAGTGTAAAATTCATATCAACTGCACAAACAAAATCAAAACCACCCATAAACAAGGATGTGATGGTTTTTGTTTGTTTGTTTTACATAAATGGTAACATGTTACATATACTGTTCTGTGCTTTAAAAAGAACAAGTTGGGGGGGGGTGGCGGTGGCGGCGGCGGTGGCAGCAGCAGGGGCGCTCGCCTTTAATCTCAGCACTCAGAGGCAGAGGCAGGTGGATCTTCAAGTTCAAGACCAGCCTGTTCTATAGAATAAGTTCCAGGATGGCCAGGGCTACTCAGAGAAACTCTGTCTTGAAAAACCAAAAAATAAATCAACAAAACGAAAACAGAAACAACATATATTCTGAAGTTCTTTCCCCACACAACATAGAAACTCATCAATTCTCTCTCTCTCTCTTTCTGACTTCCTCCCTATTTTCCTCTCCCTTCCACTCTCTCCCTTTCTTGCTGGTACCAGGGGTGGAGCCCATTCTCTACAACTGAGCTGCACCCCCAACTTCATACGGTATAAACCAAACTGTTTGGGCACAGTCAACCACTGTTTGTCATTTTTGAGGAAGATGGGAACTTTCCTGGAGCTCAGGATCCTGAAGACCAGCTGAAACTCCCTTGTATCCTAGGACTGCTGTGGAAGCTCTTTCTGTACTCTGGGGTGTAAAGCAGGATGAATCATAGAAGCCTGCCTGTCTGTCTGTCTGGTTGGTTGGTTGGTTGGTTAGTTGTTTTGAGACAGAGTTCTCATGTAGCCTAGGCTAGCCTTGAACTTCTCCTAAATACTAAGATAGCTGGCATAAGCCACAGCACCACTTTTAAAAGCTGGGTGGTGCTGGGAGGTGGTAGCGCACACCTTTAATCCCAGCACTCAGGAGGCAGAGCCATGTGAATCTTTGTGAGTTCGAGTCCAACCTGGTCTAGTAAGATCCTGGACAGGCACTCAAACTACACAGAGAAACCCTGTTTCAAAAGAAGAAAGAAAGAAAGAGAGAGAAAGAGAGAGAGAAAGAAAGAAACCCTGTATCTCTCTCTCTCTCTCTCTCTCTCTCTCTCTCTCTCTCTATATATATATATATATATATATATATATTTTTTTTTTTTTTTTTTTTTTTTTTTTTTTTTCTTGGACAATGCTTCTGGAATCTGTCCCTTAGCACAGGGTGGCTTCAAGAGCAGCAATGGTCACCTCCAACTACCACTAATCTGATGTCCAACAGAGCCCAGCTAGATGGCATGAGGAAGGAACCAGGAGGCCCCAGAGGCTAAGACCTGAGAGTTCCCTCCTTAGGCTCTGCCCAAAGGTGGACGAGCATCTGGTAGCCTGTCTAGAATATGACTGAGAGCCGCCGTGGCGTTTCTGGAAGTTAAAGCCAGAGGGGAGGAGAAGCACAGGCACCACCTGTGCCCAGCTAAGCCAGACACCTGCCACTCCAGCCTCCTGAACCCCAAGGCTGCTCATGACGTGCTTTCAGGATTCGGGAAAGGCTGGCCTTATGCCTAGGATAGAAGCCAGGCCAGGTTCCAGCAGCAGGGGGTTGAGCTGGCCACAGCAAACAAAGGACAAAATGTTCCTGCTGGCCAGGGCTGGATGGATGGCCTTCTCCCCGAGTGGAAGCTGGTCTGGGCGAGGGGAGGAGAGAGCCATCCAGGACGTGTAGGAATAAGGGAGCGAGACCACCTACCCTGCCTCCATAACTGCTCCCAATGCAGAGGTTTAACAATGGAAAGATGATATCTGGAGGGGTAGACGGGATTCAACTTCAGAATCAACTAGGCTGGAGTTTGGTTCTCTGTTCCCACCAGCTCAGCAACCTCTAAGGTGTGTTTACTCCATTTCCACATTTCCCTCTCTCTCTCTCCCTCTGTGTGTGTGTGTGTGTGTGTGTGTGATATGATGGTGTGTACATGAGCGTGTGCATGTGGTGTCAGAGGACAATCACAGGTGTTGTTCCTCAGGGACTGGTCACCCTGTTCCTGCTTTTTGAGTTGCAGTCCCTGATTGGCCTGGAACTCATCATGTTGATTAACTAGGCTGGCTGCCCAGGGAGCCTCCTGTCTCCATCTTCTCAGTGCTGAAATTAAAAGAGTACACAACCAAAAAAAAAAGAGTACACAACTACATACTGTGGGTTCACGGGCTCAGCTCAGGTCCGCATGCTTACTAAGCAAGTGCTTTGCCAACAGAGTTATCTGGCCCTGTCTCCCCATTTTACTGGCAGGGATAACAAAATACACCCCTTTTTTGGATGGGGAGGGGCTGAGACAGAGTCTTACTGTGTCAACTAAGCTCTCCTGGAATTCACTAGGGAGACCAGGCTGGCCTCAAACCCACAGAGATCCACCTGCCTCTGCCTCCCGAGGGCTGGGATGAACGGAGTGCGCCACCACCGCCCGGCATGACAACAGATTTTTGAAGTGCGGGCCCTGGACGTAGAGTGAGCTGACTCATTCTATCCCTTGTCAATTGCACGCTCTAAACCTTAGCCCTCAGCCAGACTCTCCACTGTCAACCAGCAAGAAGGGGTCTCAGGCCCTGGAGTGGAGCCAGAGTGAAGAGAGGGGGTGGGGGTGTTGTCCTCGGGTAAACACCAGCTGTGGTCACTTCATCTTCCTGGGAAGTAAGACCCAAAGATTTGGATGAAGCATCCTGGGCCTTCCTCCCCCGAGAACTAGCACTTCCGCTTTCCCAACATCCCGTGGTGCTAAGAGCCCAGGGCAGGAATAAAACCCTAACCTCCCCTCTAAGAAATACTCAGGTTATAGCAAGGCCAAGGCACCCCCTCAGTTCTCAAAGCTTTGTAACTAATTATAAACAGTACAGATAGAGCCATATGGCCGGACATGGTGGCGCACGCCTTTAATCCCAGCACTCGGGAGGCAGAGGCAGGAGGGTCTCTGTGAGTTCGAGGCCAGCCTGGGCTACAGAGCGAGTTCCAGTACAGGACTCTGTTACATAGAGAAATCCTGTCTCAAAAAAACCAAAAATAATAATCAAACAAACAAATTAATAGAGTCATACCATGTTCCAGGTCCCATTCCAAAGACTACGTGACATCCCATCGATTCCCTCCCATATTATCCATCACTACACAAACACACACACACACACACACACACACACACACACACACACACACCCAACCCCTTTTCTGTGACAAAGATCTCATTGTATACCCCTGACTTAGCTGGCCACACACTCACTATGTAGACCAGGCTGGATTTGAACTGTGGGAATCCTCGTGCCTGAGCTGTAGAACCTCAAATTATAGATATGTGTCCTCACACCTGGCTATTGTTCCCATTTTACAGATAAAGAAATGGAGGCCTGCAGGCTCTGGTGACTTTCCACAGCAGAGCCAGAATGCAAACCCCCTACACCGATGCCTCTAATGACCACAGAACACAACCCATTGCCCTCAATAGAATCTACTACGTGTTTGCTTTGCAAACTGGGTTTCAACCAAGCCCCAACAGCCTGGCTGATTCTCCCTGAATCAGATATCCCCTGCACTAAGCTGGCCTTGCTTTTGGAGCTTTCCATCTAGATGGCAAAGATCACAGTCCTACCCCGGGTCCTAGAGAGAATGTGCCCTTGGCTTCTCACCCTGCCTATGCTCTACTGGCCAGTGGACCATCACAGCATTGCTTTCCCTCTGAGGATGGCACCGCTGCTCTGTCCCTTTGAAGCCAGAACTGACTCAGAGGTTCCCAAGCCTAGGTACTCTCCGGGTGAGCTCAGCTCCCCACCCCCAGGAAGGCCACGGCAGGCCAGGGGCGGGCCCTGCCTTTGCCCCATATAAACACACTGTCCAGCACCTCCCCAGGCCAGGGGCGGGCCCTGCCTTTGCCAGGTGGTAAATACACTGGCCAGCACCTCCCCGGGCTTCTCGTCCCAGTCTTCCTGACCACGAGAACTGTGACCACTATCAGCCATGGTAAGTCTGTCTGGGCCATGGGGGTAGCCGCGAGTGCCGACCCATGGTGACTCTTGAAGAAGTCCTCTGTCAAAACCTCACGTTGTGTTTTTCCTTTCCTCCCTAGACATCCTACACCAACAAGGGACCTAAGGTAAGCTGGCGGAGAAATGTGGGGCCCTTGGGCTGAGAGGGGAACAAGGTTTGTCAAAGAAGAAGAATGCCAGAGGATGTGATATCCACCAGCACACTCAAGTTCATCCCCATCCCCTCCACTGACTGAGCTGGACTCAGTGTCGGCTTCCCGAGGAGCTCCCTTCCTAAATGCCTGCCTGTCTCTAAAACCTGTTCCAATTCTGTCTCCAGTCTACCTTACACCCATGCTGTTTCCACATCAGCTTATTTCCTTCTGTGAACCCTGGGCAGGCCTCCTGTCTAGGGTTCCCAGTTCTGAACTCTCAAGGAGCTCCAACCCTCTAGCAAGAAATGTCTTTGGAGGCTAGACAAAGATAGGGGTGGTGGGTGGCAGTCTCTAGGTTTGGGGGTTGAGGCTGGAGAGCGGTGGCAAGAGAACCCTATATCCGGGCATTCAACCTCCTCCCTCTTCCCTCCTGCAGCCTGAGAGAGGCCGGTTCCTCCATTTCCACTCCGTGACCTTCTGGGTTGGCAACGCCAAGCAGGTAGAAAGGCTGGAGGGGGCAGAGAACAGGCGGAGAGACCTCCTTAAGGGGGCCGGCCCCAGCTGGAAAGGGGATTGGCTACTGAGAGGGGAGGATCCGGGCCAGGCTAGAACTGGTACTTTGGATCCTCATTACACAATCAGAGCCACAGACCCCAGCAGGGACCTTTCAAAGGGAAAGGGGCGGGGGTAGCCTTTCTTCCTAGGAGGGTCCACAAATGAGGGACAAGAGGGCAGACAGTGGACTGGGGCTCCCTTCTAGGGATCTCCGGGTTGGTCCCCACACCCCTCTGAACCCCTTGCCTCTGTGCCATCCAGGCTGCCTCCTTCTACTGCAACAAGATGGGCTTCGAACCGCTGGCCTACAAGGGCCTGGAGACGGGCTCTCGGGAGGTGGTCAGCCACGTCATTAAGCAAGGCAAAGTGAGTCAACACCTAGGTGTCTTAGTGTTGAGGGCTCCAGTGTGTCCTGCATGGGGGACGCTATCATTTCAGGACCCACACCCAGCTGGTCCCAAGATGCGTGGCAAAGCTGCCCCTGACTCATGGCCCAGGCAATGGCATTTTCCTGGTTTTATGCCCTTCTCAACCTGGCCTAGCACAGGATCCACAGAGGCTCTAGGATGTGAGAGAAGGGTGTTTAAGCGGTCTCTGGTCCATGGGATTCCTAGAGTCCTATAAGCGCTGATCACTTAGGATTCAGTGCACGGCTACCCCAGGGGAAAGCTCCCAGCTCTGAAGACCAGTGGAAGAAGCTGAGGGGAAAGGAGCTGGAACACACGCTCCAGGCATCCTGTATGGTGGAGCCTTGTGTCCCACCAGGGGTGCCATAGGGAAGTGGGAGGGCACGCACGTCACCCTCTCCTGGCCACCAATTCCATCCCCTTGTCCACTTTTTAGATTGTGTTTGTTCTCTGTTCTGCTCTCAACCCCTGGAATAAAGGTGAGGGGCATCACAGGGGTGGCAGCGTGCCTCTGACAGTTGGAGCCAGGGCATGGGTTGGGGCAAGGGTGAGGCTGGGGCCGGGATGAGGCCCAGGAACTCCACTGCCTGTATTCTCCTGCTGGACACAGAGATGGGCGACCACTTGGTGAAGCATGGAGATGCGGTGAAGGATATTGCATTCGAGGTGGAAGACTGTGAGCACATTGTGCAGGTGAGAAGCACCTGGGGGGACAGAGCAAGCCTCTGCCGCTTGGACCCCACCAGTCAGGCTGGATGCTAGTGGGACCAGCAGTGACACAGCCCCCCCCATCCTTTCCTGTGTGCCTGCTCTCTTGTGTCTCTTGTCCATGGCTGCAAAAATGGGGATGATCACAGCCTCGCTGAAAGGTTGGAAAGAAAATGGATTGAAAGCCGGGCGGTGGTGGCGCACGCCTTTAATCCCAGCGCTTGGGAGGCAGAGGCAAGCGGATCTCTGTGAGTTCGAGGCCTGCCTGGTCTACAGAATGAGTTCCAGGACAGCCAGAGCCGTAACACAGAGAACCCTGTCTCGAAACAACAACAACAATAACTAAAAAGGATTGAAATGATCATGTCTGGAGCACGGAGTTCTCAAGAGGCAGTCTAGAGACAGCCATGGTGATACACACCCTGAGCCTCAGAGGGGAGATAGATAGAAGTTCGAAGTTATCCTCAGCTACATAGAGAGTTTGAGGCTAGCCTAAGCTACATGACACTCTCCTTGAAAAAAGAGTTTCCTTGTTTATAGGTTGGGCTTGGTGGTAGAGCACTTGCCTAATAAGCATCCCTAATAATGCACCAAACGAAAGAAAATGGGAGCTTGGAGGTTCAGTGAGCAGCTGTGTGATTTTGAGTATGTGACTTAATTTCTCCATCCTTGTTTCCTCGGCTACAGAATGGAGATGGCAATACCACCTCCGTATAGTGTTACCGTCAGAACTGGAGAGGTTAAGCCCTAGAACAGTGCCCGGCCTGTGATATGAGCATGTCGTGCAGCCAGTGAGCTCCTGCTAAGAAAATGTGCGAGCCTGGGTGTTCAGAGCGCTCGGCATAGGGTCTGACATACTAGGTGCTCAATTAACGGCAGTTCACGGCTTGCTATGTGGCCACTCCTCTTCTAGGAGGGGAAACTGAGGGCTGGAGAGAGGGCTGGTCCAAAGAGCCAGTTGGCAGTGGCAGGGCAGACAAGCGTGCTCACCCCGAGCCTGGACCTGTCTCTCTACCTGCCAGATGGGCATGAGGCATGGTTCCAGAGGATCCAGCTGACAGTAGCTAGCTAGGTGTCCTGCTCACGTCAGAACGATCCACAGCAGGAGCAGCACAAGATGTCTCTGGGAGACTCCAGCCCTCTCCATTCTCCCAACTTGGTCTCCCATACAGAAAGCCCGGGAACGGGGCGCCAAAATTGTGAGGGAGCCCTGGGTGGAGCAAGACAAGTTTGGGAAGGTGAAATTCGCGGTGCTACAGACGGTGAGTGAACTCTGATGTTCCATTCCCACTGTTACAGGGACCCACCGGGACACCAGAACCCCCCCCCCATGCGCCCCCAACTCACCCATTATACCACCCTATCCGCATGCCTCAGAGAACAGCCTTCCTCAAGACTGATCTCTGGCAATGTTTAGCCAATGTTCAGAGGCTGCTGGGAGCCGCCAGGCATCCTCCCCAGTGAGAAGAAACTGCTTGGATGGGGGGGGGAGGGTCTAAGCTTTAGCAGAGGTGGGGGCTTTAAACAAGAGGGGAGCCGTGGCATCTGAGGAAGCCATACTCCACACTAGCGTGGTGTCTCTGAGCAAACCTCCCCCTCTGGGGCATGGCTGAACTGAGCAAGAACTGGAGTCGGACCTCCCATGTGCCCTGGGCACATACCGAGCCTCTGAGCCTCTGTCTCTTCAGCTACAACCCCTCCTATGTCTGGAAAGTACCTGGGGGGGGGGGTCAATGTCCAGCCTACGGTACCCTTTCCACAAGGACGGCAAGCCTGTGCAGCGCTCCTGTTATCGGGAGACTGAGGCAGCCACGAGTCCCACTTCCTCAAAGTTATATTCAAGACTGCTAAAATTAGTCCTGTGAGGGAGGCCTGTGATCTCAGCATCTGGGAGGCTGAGGCAGGAGGATCACCAATTCCAGGCGCTTAGGCTCACATCCAGCCTGAGCAACTCAAAATCTAAGAAGTGAAAAGAGGTCTGGGGAGATGAGATGGCAGCGCTGTGGGTAAAGATCTTGCTGTGCAAACATGAGGATCTGGGGTCAGATCTCTAGCACCTACATAAAAAGCCAGGCACAGTGGAGGCTGGGGACATAGCTCAGTGGTAGAAGACTTGCCTAGCATATATAAGGACCTAGGTTCAATCCCCAGCACTGGGGGTAGGCGTGGGGAAAGGCGGGCACAGCAATGCATACCTGTCACCCCAGCATTTGGGGTTAGGGGACAGACACAGGAAAATCCCTGGAACTTAGTGATCAGTAAGCCTAGACTCAATCTAAAACATAAAGCCGTGAAGAAGAAAAGGGAATCCCCATGTCACAGTTTCTGGACCTACTGATGAAGACACTACCCAACATGGCAGGTAGCCATGCATTCCAGAAAGGATTGTCCACTGAGTCAGGGGCAGATTCATGGTGGAACTCAAGAGTTCAGCTTGTGCCTTGAAACCAGAACCTTGATAGGGTTGGGAGGGTAGGGGCTTCTCCCTGACTCCAGCTGCTCCCCACCCCCAGTATGGAGATACCACACACACCCTGGTGGAGAAGATCAATTACACTGGCCGTTTCTTACCTGGATTCGAGGCCCCCACGCACAAGGACACCCTACTTTCAAAACTGTGAGTGCCCTTTGGTGTGGGAGTGGTAGAAAGCTGGGTCCCCTCCCCATTCTGTGAAGTGGGCTTCTCTGGCAGGTTGGAACATCTGGAGGCATCTGCTGAGGAACTCTTGAAGGTGGGACAGGCACCGAGCAGTGGCATAGAAGAGGAAGACCGCTCCCCCACCCCACACCCCTGCACTCCAGACTGTCTGCGTTCACATCCCCAGCTCTAACATGTTCTAGTTAGCCGTTTAACCTCGTGCAAGAATTCTACTTCATGTCTATGTTTCTTCCTCATAAGATGGGAATGGAGAGCTGGGCGGTGGTGGCGCACACCTTTAATCCCAGCCCCCCAGAGGCAGAGTCAGGCAGATCTCTGGGAGTTCGAGGCCAGCCTAGTCTATAGAGCGAGATCCAGGACAAGCACCAAAACTACATGGAGAAACCCTGTCTCGAAAAACCAAAAAATTAAAATGGGGATGTTAACAGCTGTTGAGTTAACTGTGCCTAACACACAGCAGGAACAAAAATGTGGGCTACTAGTGTTATTGAAGGGTTTGTGGCAATGAAGAGGTTTGGGGGAGGGGGGGGCTAGTCTTCTCATCTTCCAACCCCTTTCCTCTTCTAGGCCCAGCTGCAACCTCGAGGTGATCGACCATATTGTAGGCAACCAACCTGACCAAGAAATGACGTCTGCCTCAGAGTGGTGAGACGCTGGCCTATCCCTCTTTATGGCAGGAGACAAGGCCTCTTGCCAAATCTATTTATTAGTTTTTACGTGTGCTTCATGTGTGGGGACACACACGTCCTACGGCACATGTGTGGAGGCCAGAGAACAATGGGTGAGAGTTGATTCTCCGCTTCCGTCCCCCAGGTCCCACGGGTGGAGCCCGTCAGCCTCGGTGGCAAACGCCTTTATCCACTGAGTGTTCTCACCAGCCCCCCACTTCCCCAGTTCTTTAACGCATAGGTTACAGATTCAGGCATTCACTGTGAAAGGCTCACCCTCATCAAGGAGTGCCGCCACCTACCTGAGTCTGGTTATATATTGTTATTTATTATTTTTGCATGTGAGGAAGATACCGCCAAATCCACTTACTTATATATGTACTCTTTGGTTCTTTAAGACAAGGTCTTTCTATATATCCATGGCTGCCCTGGAACTCACTCAGTAGACCAGGCTGGCCTTGAACTCACAGAGATCCGCCTGGCTCTGCCTCCTGAGTGCTGGGATTAAAGGCGTGCGCCACCACCGCCTGGCTGTGATGTCACTTTTTGTAGAGCCTGCTTAACGGACATATGCGCCATGGTGGAAATAAGAAGACAGTAAGTGAGTCCGGGCAGGCACTCAAGGGTTCTGTCTCCTGGCCACTCTGCAGGTACCTGAAAAATCTGCAGTTCCACCGTTTCTGGTCCGTGGATGACACTCAGGTGCACACGGAATACAGCTCTCTGCGCTCCATTGTGGTGGCCAACTATGAGGAGTCTATCAAGATGCCCATTAATGAGCCAGCTCCGGGCAAGAAGAAGTCCCAGATTCAGGTAGGGAGAGAACAGGGAGGGGGGTTTGAGGGCTCCTACAGGGCACAGGTCTGAGTGACGGGACAAACAGTTGTGGTCTCCTCCCCTTTTCCCCTCCCCTAGGAATATGTGGACTATAATGGGGGTGCTGGGGTCCAGCACATCGCTCTCAAGACAGAAGACATCATCACAACGGTTAGAACCCTGTTCCTGGTCCACGTGCCTTCTCTATCCACTGCTGGGACAGTCTCTGCCAAGTAGGAGGGGATGGTGGTGGCAGTCCCTCTGGAGGGATGACAGGGCTTTCCTTCCCCACACCTCCCCCAACACACACACACACACACACACACACACACACACACACACACACACACTATAATGGAAGGGTTCATTCTGCAGAAAAATCTAGTCCCAAGTATAAGGAAGCCTGGGCTCTAGTCCCAGCCCTACTGGCACTTTGCTGTGTGCCCCCAGGGGATTCAGTGCGCTCTCTGGGCTTCAATGTGCCTCACTCTAAAAATAAGACTATTAGACTATAAGACCACTTATGTCCTTTTAGCCAAATTAAACATGCTTTGCCTACGGATGCAGCCTTCGAGGAGGCCAGGTCCTATCCAGCCCTTAAGGAAGGACTAGTTCAGTCCTGGCCCAAAGGATGGACAGGATGTTGGAGCGGTGGGGAAAAAAAGCTGGGAAGTGGCGAGAGAGGGTGGAAGATAAGGCATGGCACATCTAAATAGGGTAATCAAGGAGGGTGTCCTACTGGGGGTCTCTATTGCTGTGACAGAACACCAGGACCAAAGCAACTTGGGAGGAAAGGGTATATTTGGTTTACACTTCCACACCACAGTTCTTCCTGAAGGAAGTCAGGACAGGAACTCAGGCAGGGCAGGAACCTGGAGGCAGGAGCTGATACAGAGGCCATGGAGGGGTGCTGCTTACTGGCTTGTTCCCCATGGCTTTCTCAGCCTGCTTTCTTATAGAACTCAGGACCACCAGCCAAGGGGATGGCGCCACCCACCACGGGCTGGGCCCTCCTCCATCCATCACTAATTAGGAAAATGTCCTACAGGCTTGCCTCCAGCCTGATCTTGTGGAAGGCATTTCTCAGTTGAGGCCTCCTCCTCTCTGATGACTCCAGGCCATGTCAAGTTGACATAAGACTAGCCGGGACAGAGGGCCACATGGAGGAGGGGGCATTTGAGAAGTGTCATCTACAGAAATGGGGAGAGGACCCCAGACAGGAAGGACTACCAAAACAAAGATGAGAAAGCCAGGAAGGTTGCAGAAGCAGCGAGGAGAAGTGTGTGGCTAGGGCAGAATGAGGGGAGGGAGTCAGGAAGAAGGGGTGGTGGGGGTAGGGGGGGTAAAGGCCATGGAGGGGACCTTGAATTGTGACTCTGACCTGGGGCATCATCGTGGGTTAAGATGAAGCAACATGCTTGGTTTCCATCTACCTAAATCATCCAGCTGCTGTGCTGAGACAGACACAGATCGCTTCTGCCTCAGTTTCCCTAGCAACGCATAGAAAGCCAGATACAGAGTGCATATTCTGTGAGAGCAATCACTGCTGTTCTGTGGAGCTCAGACATAGGGAGAAGGTCACACGGCATCCTGACAGAGGACCCTGCTGCCTCCTGCCTTATCAGGTCCCCCTGGTCATAGTAGTTGAGCTTAGACACAAACAGGCTGACCTGGACCCTGCTCCGTGACAGATCCGCCACTTGAGGGAGCGAGGCATGGAGTTCTTGGCTGTCCCGTCTTCCTACTACAAGCTGCTGCGGGGGAATCTCAAGACAGCCAAGATCCAGGTGAAGGAGAGCATGGACGTGCTGGAGGTGAGGCCCGGCCCATGCTCAGCTAGAAGAACATGAATCCTGAGCTCCCTGGGCCACACACACACACACACACACACACACACACACACACACACACAGAGTGAAAACCCAGACCAGATCCTGCCCAGCATGGGAGTTGCATACTGGGGTGAGGGAATGGGGGTGTCAGGGACAAGCGACAGAGTTGGCACCAGGCAGAAAATGAAAACGGACCACTTGAAGCTGCTTTGCCTCAAGAGAGTAGCTGGGAAAGGCTTTTCCAAATTGGCGACTTTAATTGAAATCTATATGAGAAGGTTCTGGCCACGTGAAGGGCTGGGCAAAGAGCAGTCTTGGCAGAGAGAGCAATACACGCCAAGGTCCTGAAGCAGGCACAGGCAACAAGTGTGTGAGGAACAGAAAGAAGGCTACATTTGAATTAGGATGGAGGCCAGGCAGGTTAGCAGGGGACAGTTCTTATGGCTATTTATGATATGGGGGTTTTTCTCTTCTTTGGTTAGAAACTATTGGGAGGTTTTGTCATTTTGCCTTTATTTTTGTTTTGTTTTTTGTTTGTTTGTTTGTTTTGTTTTGTTTCTGTGTAGCCCTGGCTGTCCTGGATCTTGCTCTGTAGCCCAGGCTGGCGTCAAACTCACAGAGATCCACCTGCCTCTGCCTCCCTAGTGATAGGATTAAAGGCGTGAGCCACCACTGCCCAGATTGTATTTATTTATTTATTTATTTGTTTGTTTGTTTGTTTGTTTATTGGTTTTTGAGACAGAGTTTCTCTGTGTAGCTTTGCGCCTTTCCTGGAACTCACTCTGTAGCCCAGGCTGATCTCGAACTCACAGAGATCCACCTGGCTCTGCCTCCCGAGTGCTGGGATTAAAGGTGTGCGCTACCACAGCCCAGCTTGCTTTTATTTTTATAACTTTAAAATGTTTAATTTCTCTCCACCCCCCCCCCCCCCCACCCCCGTGTGTGTGGTATGTACATGTATGTGCATGCTTGCCTGTATGAGCCATACATGTGAGTGTGGGTTCATGTGGAGGCCTGAGGTTGCTGTTGGAAATCATCCTCATCGCTCTTCTACCTTATTCACTGAGGCAGGGTCTCTCAATCAAACCCAGAGCTTACTGATGTGACTTGTCTGCTTTCTTTCTTTTTTCTTTTTTTAAGATTTGTGCTGGCGGGGGGTGGGGAGGGTAGGGGGGGGAGTGTTGTTTGTTTTTGTTTTGTTTCCTGAGACAGGTTTTTCTCTGTGTAATAGTTCTGCCTGTCCTGGAACTTGCTCTGTAGACCAGGCATGTGCCACCAACTTAGGGCCTGGAGAGATGGCTCAGAAGTTAAGAGCATTATCAGCTCTTCCTGAGGTCCTGAGTTCAATTCCCAGCAACCGCATGGTGGCTCACAGGCATCTATAATGAGATCTGATG
Organism: Onychomys torridus; assembly: GCF_903995425.1. NCBI lineage: Eukaryota > Metazoa > Chordata > Mammalia > Rodentia > Cricetidae > Onychomys > Onychomys torridus. Next base: position 29,718,779 of record NC_050464.1, read on the forward strand.
TCCTCTTTTTGGGTATAAGTGTACATCCAGATAGAGCACCATATATATATATATATATATATATATATATATATATATATATATATATATATATATATATATACACATAAAATAAATAAATCTTTAAAAAATTATTAAAAGGATGGGATTGCGGATTTAGCTTAGTGGTAGAGTGCTTGCCTAGCAAGTGCAGGGCCCTGGGTTCGGTCCTCAGCTCTGAAAAAAAAAATTATTAAAAGGGCTGGAGAGATGGCTCTGTGGTTAAGAGCACTGGCTGCTCTTCCAGAGGACCCAGGTTCAATTCTCAGCAACCACATGACAGCTCACAACTGTCTATAACTCCAGTGCCAGAGGATCTGACACCCTCATATAGACATACATGCAGGCAAAACACCAATGAACATGAAATGAATCTTTAAAAAAAAGTTATTTTAAAAAAGTGTCAAACAGCTGGCTCACACCTTTAATCCCAGCACTCAGAAGACAGAGACAGGCGGATCTCTGTGAGTTTGAGGCCAGCCTGGTCTACAGAGCAAGTTCTAGGACAGGCTCCAAAGCTACACAGAGAAACCCTGTCTCGAAAAAACAAAACAAAACAAAAAAACTCAGAAAACAAAACAACCCTCCCAGAGCCAAAAAAAAGACAAAAACAAACAAACAGAAAAGATTTGTTTGTTTGTTTTTAATGTGTGGGTGTGTGTTTGCATATGAGTGTTTGCACATGAAGGTGGCCACAGAGGCCACAGAGGTCAGAGGCATGGGATTCCCTGGAGTTGGAATTACAGGCGGTTGTAAATTGCCTGATACCAGTGTTGGGAACTGAGCTTGAGTTCCCCAGAAGAGCAACATGTGTTCTTAACTGCTGGGCCTTCTCTCCAGCCCCCTAGCCCAGGCCTACCCAGCATTTGATCCTTTTCACGACTGAATAACATCCCATTGCATTGTGTGGGTAAATCACACTTTGGTTATCCCTGCATCAGTTGGTGGCTGTGAGTTGGGTCTATTTTTTTGGTTTTCAGGGCTAATGCTTCTGTGGACTTTGGTGTACAAGGTTCTGCATGGACATCCCCTCTCAAGTCTCTAGTGTATACAGGAGTCTAACGATCCGGCACCTGCGAATGTGTTTAAGAAATTCTCTTTGCGTTTATTTGTTGTGCGCGTGGGCATGCATGGCACAAATGTGGGAGTCAGCTCTCTCCTTCCACCATGTGGATTCCTGGGACCCGCCGATCGATCTCAGGTGGTCAGGCTCGGTAGCAAGTGTTCTTACCCACTGAGCCATTTCTGGGGCAGAAGACACGGTTAACGTTCCGAGAAACTCCCAGGTTCTTTTTCCAAAGTGGATGCAGCATTTTACATTCGCATCAGCAACACGGAAGAGAGTTCCAGTGACATCTGATGGGGGCTATGAGAGAATGGGGTGAAAGGAAGCCGGACCCCAAGCAGGAGTTAGCACCAGGGTGGCTCAGGCGGCTGAAACTGGGGCCAGCGGTCTTTCATTGGCTTTGGTGGTGCGGGAACCTTCAAGGTTTCTGACGATCCCACAAGGATCCTACAAGAGCGGGTGGGCCTCCCTCTAACGGAGTCTGCTCTTCCTCCCAGGAGCTGAAAATCCTGGTAGACTATGATGAGAAAGGCTACCTCCTGCAGATCTTCACCAAGCCCATGCAGGACCGGCCCACACTCTTCCTGGAAGTCATCCAGCGCCACAACCACCAAGTAAGGCCACACCCAATGGGTAGCACCCGATACTTGCTAGGTCCCCACCTCATTCTTGCCTTCCATCGCCACAGGGCTTCGGAGCGGGCAACTTCAACTCCCTGTTCAAGGCTTTCGAGGAAGAGCAAGCCCTACGAGGCAACCTCACCGACCTGGAGACCAACGGGGTGAGGTCTGGAATGTAGGTCCCGCTCACACCCAGACCACGCATGGAGCCGGGTACATCAATTATCTTCAGGGTACATCAATTATCTTCAGGGTACATCAATTATCTCCAGCCGGCTGAGGGACAACCCGGGGGTTCCACCCACATCGTGGCCACGCCCCCTCAAATTGCAGGGGTCCCTCCTGGCCTGCTCCCTCCCTGCTGAGTAAAGCCACCCTCCAAGATCCAAAGCAGTGTCTTGTGTTTGTGCCTAGCATGGAGTAGTGGCATCATGTCGCCGCCAGGGGGAGACCAAGACCGCTGAGCGGCCTGAGGCCTCTGTGTGGGGAGCCGCAGGTGCAGGGTGCAAAAACTTAAGGGGGACCCTAGTGGTATAGGACGAACTTGTGGAACTAGCAACAAGGAACATACATTCTAGAGGCAAAGGGATAATACCGTTTCAAAGATAAATTCCAAGAGATAATAACGTTTCAAAGATAAATGCCACTAAGACAATAAGGCGGGTGGTGGAGGCCAGTGAACATCTGATCCACAAAAAGTCCCAGAAAGGAAACAGACAAGGTCCCGAGGGCTTTAAAACCTTTAAAGACGCCACCGGGGCATTGGTGGTGCACGCCTTTAATCCCAGCACTCGGGAGGCAGAGGCAGGTGGATCTCTGTGAGTTCGAGGCCAGCCTGGGCTACCAGTGAGTTCCAGGACAGGCGCAAAGCTACACAGGGAAACCCTGTCTCGAAAAACCAAAACAAAAAACAAAAAACCTTTAAGATGAGCCCTCCTTAATGTCCTCACTCGGTAAACATGAAGGGGATCAAGGGACTTTGGGGGATGGGGGATCCTTCCTCAGCAATCGAAGGACATGCATGGTTCCTGGTCTGTAATGGAGTTCAGACCGAAGGATCTGCACCTCTTAGCTCCTGCCCTGCACCCTGGGCGTGGCAGTCACCAGTGCCCCAAGCCTCAAGGCAGCTGCATTTCCTCAACACTGTGAAACGATGAGGCAATTGATCCAAAAGCTAGGGATCATTATTTCTTCAAAACCCCAGGGGTGCAGCTCAGAGGCAGAGCATACCCTATCGCTCAAGAGTTTCTATCCCCAGCGCTGGAGAACAAACAAAACACAGAGTGGGGTGGACTTTGGGTTCCTTTCGCTTTATTCTGATAACCTTCTTGAGTACAAATAAACTTAAAGTTAGGCTCACTTTATTATATTATTATTATTACTATTATTTTTTTTCTCAAGACAAGGTTTCTCTGTGTAGTTTTGGTGCCTGTCCTGGAACTCGCTCTGTAGCCCCAGGCTGGCCTTGAACTCCCAGAGATCCACCTGGCTCTGCCTCCCCAGTGCTGGGATTAAAGGCATGAGCCACCACGGCCCTGTGGTTCACTTTATTTTGAAATAGGGGGTGGTGACTCGCTATGTAGCCCAAGCTGACCTGGACCTTGCTATGTAGACCAGGCTAGCCTCTGCCTCCACCTCCCAAAGGATTGGGAACCAAACGTGTGTGTGGCACCACAGTCATGACAAAACTAGAAACACAGGCTGGAGAGATGGCTCATAGGTTAAGAGCACCGGCTGTTCTTCCAGAGGTCCTGAGTTCAATTCCCAGCAACCACATGGTGGCTCACAACCATCTGTAATGAGATCTGGTGCCCTCTTCTGTATACATAATAAATTAATAAATCTTAAAACACACACACACACACACACACACACACACAAACCCAGAAACACTTTGATCTGTATAAGGGAAAAAAAAACCTAAGATCGTATTGGTGTCATGGGGTAGAGTTTCGATAACTTCTATCTATAATTTTGGTTTTTGCTTTTTCCAATGAGAGGAAAAATTAAGATCATGAACTAAGAAGTGGAAAGACTAAGTAGGTTGTGGTGGCATACACTTGTAAATCCCGGCACTCCAGAGACGGAGGCAGGAGGACCAGAAGTTCAAGGGCAGTCTCCGTGATACACTGAGACTCCCAAAGCAAAACAAGAACAAAAGACCAGGAGAAAATGAAGAGGAGCAAGGCTGCAGCCAATGCAAAAATTCTCCCTATTTCCATGGCTCATGCAAAAAAAGAAATTCTCTAGCCTGGAAGGCTGCAAAGCTACAGCTTGTGGGCCACATTTGGGCGTATTTTGATTATGTGACTTCAAACAAGTCAACTTTTTTGTTTGTTTTTCGAGACAGGGTTTCTCTGTGTAGCTTTGGAGCCTGTCCTGGATCTCGCTCTGTACACCAGGCTGGCCTTGAACTCACAGAGATTTGCCTGGCTCTGCCTCCTGAATGCTGGGATTAAAGGTGTGCATCGCCGCTGCCCGGCCAAGTCAATATTTTGTTGTTGTTGTTTTGGATTGGTTTATCTTTTGTTGTTTTGAGACGGTTGTGTAACTGGTTACCCAGGAACTCTCTGTGTAGACCAGGCTGCTCTGCAATTGAGAAATTCAGCTGCTTTTGGCCTCTCGGATGCTGGAATTAGATGTACCACCATGCCCTCCTTGAGTCAACATTTTAGAAAGCTGGGCCACTTCATGCACATACTTGGGGGTTCTGGCTTGTCTCACCACAGACACCCTTGTCTTTGGTCTTGCCTTGGTACTAAGTCATAGGCACCTCCATATCCTAACACCCCTCAGTAGGCTCGGGCTGCCAGGGTCACATCCCACATCAGCCACTTGCTACCTAGATGACCTTGGGCAAGCTACTTACTTCTTAGTGCCTGTTTCCTCATCTAGTGAATGGAGAAACTACTTATGTCCTACCACTGCTGTGGCTTTTACATCAAATATATTTAGAACAATGGCCAGCACAGTGGCATGGGCATGGGTGTTTTGTTTTTTGTTTTCAGACAGGGTCTTAGAATGTAGTCCAGGCTGACTGACCTTGAACTCAAAAATCTCCCTGCCTCCCCAGTGCTGGGATTACAGACATGAATCACCTTGCTTGGCTTTACACCCAGGTTTGTTTTGGCTTTTTAATTCTTATTATCGTATGTGCCATGCATGGGTGAGTGTAGGCCTGCACATGCCACTGCGCATGTGCAATCAGAGGACTGCTCTCAGGAGCCAGCTCTCTCTTTCCACTATAGGTTCTGAGAGCCGCACTCAAATTATATCACGCTTAGGTGTCCTGACAGCCTGAGCCGTCTCGCTAGCATTGTTTTGTGTGCAGCTGGCCTAGAACTCTTGACCATCCCTCTGCCTGTGTCCCAAGTGTGTGTTGCCGCTATGCCCGGCCTCGTTCAGGGCTTGAGTATTTCCTTCTCAGAACCACCTGGAGACTCACCCCAAGACCAGCCAGCCACCAGAACAGGCCACACATGTCGGTTAGAGGACAATCTCACCTATCCGTTCTTTCCTCCCACCTTGTGAGTTGTAGGGAATCAAGGTCAAGTCACCAGGTTTGGCAGCAAGCCCCTTTAACTGCTGAGCCCTCTTGCCAACCTCCCAGCCCCTTTTTATACCTGTTTATCTCGAGGCAGGGTCTCACTACGTTGCCTAGGCTGGGCTTGAACTCACTCCATAGCCCAGGCCTCGAGCTTCTGATCCTCCTGCCTCAGCCTCTGGAGAAACTGGTATGACAAGCCTATGGCATTGATTTTTGCTTAATTATAGATCATTAGCAATACCTAAGTAAGGTCTTAAGAAAAATAGCTAGGGAAAAAAATATCCTCACCAGGCGGTGGTGGCACACGCCTTTAATGCCAGCACTTGGGAGGCAGAGCCAGGTGGAGGCCAGCCTGGGCTACAGAGTGAGTTCCAGGAAAAGGAAGGTTAGCTTGAACACAGGCAGACCAGTTCAGAACCCACTGACAGGCTCAGAACTTAGAACCAATCACTGAACCTGAGCCTTAAGATGAAGTGGAGGGTTGGGGATTTAGCTCAGTGGCAGAGCGCTTGCCTAGCAAGTGCAAGGCCCTGGGTTCGATCCTCAGCTTAAAAAAGAAAAAAAAAAAGATGAAGTGGAGAACAAACATGGACAGCCTGACCTAGTAGCTCCCGATTACCAGCCCAGCATTTCAGGAGGCTGAGGCTGGAGGACAGCTATAAATTCTTGGCCCAGCCTGGGCCAGAGTAAAACAATCTCAAATGCAAACAAACCCACCACACCCTCCAGGTACCTGGGCCTGGCCAACCCTCCCTCTTTGTGAACAGGGCACACTTTCAACGGGGAGAAAAAAGGGTGTGTGTGTGTGGGGGGGAGAGCAAGAGAGACGGCGAATCTGTAAGAAAAGTCAGTATATTTATGGTTTGCTTTATAAAAGTTACTATAATACAATGGTACATAGTATTGAATTCACAAAAATATGAACAAATATTTACAGCAAGACACACCCACAACGAAAACACTTCTCTTCAAAAACAAGTTACATACGGATGACAGAGTCGATACGAACAGACAACCCTAAAACTGATTGGTTCTCTTCTTTGCAGGGGGGGAGGGGCGGGGGAGAAAAAAAAAGAAAAAAAAAAAAAAAAAAGACAAAAATCAGAAACCCCTGACCCTTCAAAAGCAGAGATCTCTTCAATGATAAGAAAAGCTTTCAAAGAAAAATGGGCCCACATATCAGGATTATTGCAAACCACTCCTGGGGGTGAGCCAGGGGTTTGGAGAAGGCGGCCTCAACACCTCACCCATCATCAAGGTCAGCCAAGGTGAGGGCGCTCAGATCCCATGATGGGGCTCCACGAGGCACCGCCAGGGACCTGGCAGCTCTTCCCTGGCTTCTGGGCGTCTTCAACCTTACCCTTTTGTGGTAGAAAGTAGGGTAAGATGAAAACTGCCCCCCCTGGGGGGGGGGCTGGGGGGATGGGAGGGGCTGGGGGGAGGGGGAGGGGCTGCACAAGTAACTCAAATTAGCCATCTCTACACACTACACATTTCTTGTGAAAAATAAATATTTTTTTTTCTCATCTGCACAGTTATGCAGAAAACTGTAAATGGAAGAGAAGTCGACGCTGTGCCCAGGTACCCCCTGTGTCTTAATGCCACCGATCTTGACCTTCAGACCTATGGGCACAGTCTCAAACACAGAGGGCCTGTGAAGAATTAAAAAAAAAAAAAAATCCACAACAAAACCACCAAAGAGAGAGAGAGAGAGAAAGAAAAAAGTAACAATTCTTTGTACAGAATTTACATATAAGAAGCTTGACACAAGCTGAGATACCAGAGGCTCCGCCCTGGTCCACGGGTGGGGTCAGCCCCACCTGGAGCACATTCACCTTGGTGAGGACTCCGGGTCACAACAGTCACGGTCCAGAAGTATTTACATGTCTGCTCTGCTTTCTGGGGGGGGGGGGGGACAGGGGACTTGCTGTTTGTGTCTTTTTTGTTGTTGTTGTTGTTGGTGGTTGGTTTGCTTTTTTTTGGAAGTACAAAGAAATAAGGAAAAAAAAAATGTCTTCCCACGTTTCTACAAGAAACAGAGTTCCCGAGAAAAAGTCCGTCATGGCAGTCTATCTACAGGGATTGGTTCTGAACGCCCAAAGAAAAAGTATTTTCTTCCCTTCGTTTTGATTTTATACACAAGAAAACAAATTCATGGAGATTAATCCTGAAGAGGGTGGGGTGGAGGCTTAGGATGGGGACTGGAGCTGTCTTCTAAGACTTAGATTTGAGGTGTAAAATCATTTCCAAGACTATTTTCCTTTCTCTGGAAGGGAAACAAAAACCTGCTCACTATGGAAATAAATACACTCTGGCCTCCCAGGTGGGGGCCGCCAGCAGGGTGACATGGTGTGGGGACTAGGGGCAAAGCTTATCAACAACAAAAAAAATGTCACATGCGAACGGTCGGACAACCCGTAATGGCAGGGCTGGGGGGGCCCCCCGAGGGCCCTGGCACCCCCTACACCCAGGCAAAGTAGAGGCAGCAGAGAGTGGGGACACCCTGCCCGGTGCCCCCCACCGCACTGGGGATACCCTGGGAGGCTCCATCGTTGCTGGCATCCGAATGAGAAAGTAAACATTGAACCCAAGGACTTGGGGGCGGGTAAGGGCAGCCGGGAGCACCCAGAAAGGAAGTTCCTGTCTGGGATCAGCTTGGCTCCCCCAGGGTCTACCTCAGGGAAAGGCCACCCTCAACCACAGGGGAAGGGACAGACTGGGGAACGGGCCAGGGGAAACTGTGGGGTCTGCTCACTGCATCTGCAGGCAGAGAGGGGGGCCTCTGGGGTATGTAGTGTTCTTGAGGTGGACACTGCGGGAGCTTCCTCCTCCTGCAGCACCTGGGCCGGAGTCAGCCTGGACCCTGGGCCCACACACAGTTTCACTGAGGCCTCCTGGCCTCCACGGGGTTCCTCCTCTGATTCTGCCTTCACATTTTCAACGGTTAAAATGTCTTTTCTTAGGACAAGGAAGAAGAGTCAAGAGAGGACATTGCAACAGAGCAGCATTCACTGGAAAGAGGCCGAAGACAGCGAGAGAGAGAGAAAAGACGAGGAGATTGGGGGGGGGGGCAGTGGAGGGGATGGGAAGCTAGATACAGATGAGGGTAGAAAGCCTGCAAAGAGCATCTTTAAAACGGAAAGACACGGGTGAGACAGAGAAGCCCTTTCCCGCTGCGGGGCTGGGGCTGCGGGTGGGTCCTGGGGTAGTGTTGGGAGGGGGTCTAGAGGGGGGGGCGCCAGGCCCTAGCGTGGCTGCTGGGGGAAAGGGACAGCACCTGAAATGGGTGGAGGTGGAGCCTGGCCCAGGGTGAGGGTCCTCCCGGGCTACAGCTGACATCCTTGGCCTTTGGCACCTGGGGGCTAGTTGAGGGTCCCCCGGCAGTTCTCGGAGCCACAGAGGCAGGGGATCTTGACGTCCTCAATAGGGAACTTGTAGTCGTACGTGATCTCCTCATTGACGTTGATGTGCTGCTTGGAGTAGATGACAATCTTCTTCTGGGACTCCACTGTGATCACCTTGGCGTAGCAGTTGGGCTGCGGTGGGGGGAGGAGGTGATGATGTGGTAAGCCAGGGATCAGGACCCTACCTGGTCCTCCACACGCAACTACCCAAACCCAACTGAGCCTGACTCTGGTCACCTGCTCCAGGCTCAGCTCTCCAGTTGGTGCCCCCCATGCCTGATATTTAATAAAAATGATGAGGGGCTAGAGAGATGGCCCGGTGGTTAAGAACACTTACTACTACACCTGTAGAGTACAGTAGACTTATAATCGGTTCTTAGCCACCAGACACGGTTAACCTGTCCTCGCTCACCCGGGCAGCCGAAGTAGTTTCCCATAAGTCTGGAGCTCACCAAATTAGCTATGCTGGCTGACCAATGAGTTCCGGGAATTCTGTCTCCACCTCCCCAGCACTGGGATTACACCAAACCTTTTCATGAGGGTTCTGGGGAATGAACTCGGGTCTCTGTGCTTTGCAAGGCAACCAATGTACCAACTAAGGAGATGGGGTCTCACTTGTGTAGTCCTGGCAGGCCCAGAATTCACAGAACTCACTACCGAGACCAGGCTGGCCTCTAACTCACAGAAACCCACCTGCCTCGGCTTCCTGAGTGTTGGGTTTAAAGGTGTGAGCCACCACACCTGTCCCCCCTCAGCCCACCTCTTACGTGCTTTCAATCTTTCATAAGACTCCAGAATTCCCACTGCACCCATTGTATAGAAACAACAACTGAGGTCAGGATGAAAGCTCCCTCCCTGTCACCTTTGGCCAGTTGGCACCTGGAAAGGAGGCTGAACATCCTCCCTAGTACAGAGGTGGGAGTCATCTTGGCCCCTCAGGGGACACTCACATTGCAGCTGTGGTTTATGAAGCGTGCAAAGTTGCCGCACTTGGTGGCGTCGATGATGGTGTCGTGGTCCACCCTGAACATGTAGCTGCTTCCGATGCCTTCGTCTTCATACCGTTTCTCCCTCATGTCTGCAATCACCTGGCCGCAAAAAAAAAAAACGTGAGACTGGGCCTGCTCCGCCCCGCACCTCCCCCAACAGTCCCCCGGGCGACACCTACTTGGCGGATGTTCTGGCCCACATATTCAATGACCATCTCGTCAGCAGCGATGGGCTCCATAGCAAACAGGCCCCAGTCGTGAATGTGGCTCTTACAGAATTTGAGCTTTTTCTTCCGAAACTGGGGGAGGGAAGGACGGGGTCGGGTGAGAAGGCTTTCGGATCCCACTGCTGACTGGGCTGCCCCAGAGAAAGGTCCCCGCCTCACCTTGAGCTGGTTGAACTTGAGCAGGTCGCTGTCACAGCTGCCGGTGAAGGAGGACAGCAGGCGCCGCTGCTCAGATCGCCGCTCGGAGCCTGCCCGAGTGGAGGCGTGGGGCTGTGCCGGGATGCTCATACCCTGCTGACAGGATGGGGTGACAGATCAGAAAGGGGCAGACTCGGGTGGCCCCGTCATGGCCTCCCCAGCTCTGTCCACGCCGCCTGGCTCTGAGCATCTCCAACTTTCTATCTCGTCAATGGTTTCCCGAGACAGGGTTTCTCTGGGTAGCCCTGGCTGACCTGGAACTCGCTCTGTAGACCAGGCTAGCCTCAAACTCCTCCTGCCTCTGCTTCAGAGTGCTGGGATCAAAGGTGTGGTGCTGCCACGGCCACCGCCAGGCTCTTAAAAGCATTTCGAAATGCTTTTTCATTTTCTCACAGCGGAGCCCCTCCCAGCCTGATGGAAACCCTTCTCTGTTCTCAGTGGTCTCTTCCGACATTGTACATGGCTTCCTTCCTCCTCCCTCAGATCCAACATGACCTTCTCCTGCCCTCGGACTTGCCAGCCATGGCATTTGCTCATGATTATTTTTGTTCACGTGAATGTCCATCCCACACCATAAAGAAAGAAAAACAAACTTTGTTCTGTTCACTGATGCTGCCTCTCAGCAATGATTAGTACACAAGAGGTGCTCAATAAGTATATACTGAATAAAAAAAGGGGAGGGGATGGGAAGGCAAACTTTTTGGAAATGCACTTACGTCCAAGGCTAAAACCATCTGGGGCTCTCCACTATCCACAGAATAAAAAGCAGTATTTGTTGGCTTTGTTGTGAATCCTGAGACAGAGTCTAGCTATGTAACCAGACTACCCGAGAACTGACGAGCGAGCCTCTACTTCCCAGCCCAACTGTGAGATGGAAGGATGCTCCGACCTGACTCTGAGCCCAGGCTCATCCAGGCCCTACTCACAGTACCTGGGTATCCACGGGAGGCTCGTCAGTGCTCGCTCGGCTGCTGTTGAGGTATCTCAGCTTGTCCTTCTTGTCGATGGTGTAGAAGCCCTCGCTTCGGGCGCAGCCTGTCACGTGCTCACGGATGCCGTCATCTCGTTTCTTCTTCTTTGCTGACGAGAGGCTGGTGGGTGGGTGTGGGTCAAGGGCCACAAGAACATTCTCAAGAGGTCCTCCCTCCTGGTCCCTCTGTCTGGCTTCCCCAGCCCCAGACTCCCCTCTTGGAGTCACGATGCCCAGGTCCGCCACCCGCTTCAATACCACCTCTGCTAGCTGCATGTCCCTAGGCGCACGACACTGAACATGTTTATTACTACCTGCTGCCCATTTCTTGCCTGAAAACAGGGGTAACGAGGCATCTTTGGATAGTTAAATACTTTCAGAGAACTCTAGCAGAGTTCCCAGGGCAGCAAATGATCAAATTAGTGCAGAGAAAGGGGATCATGGACCGGTCCGTTCTTACAGTGGCATGGGGACCAATGGCTTCGGGACAGCCCTCACAGCAAAGAGCTGGCTTCTACAGCCAGCTTTGTCTTCGAACCTCAGCGCTGCCGCTTGGTAGCTGTAGACTTTGGGCAGGTCACTTAGCCTCTCTGAGCCTCAGTTTCTTCCCCGTGAAAAATGAAAACTCCTGACTGGGCCACTTGGGATTCAATTCAAGCCAGGCAGAGAAAGGCTGAGGGAGCCTAGGCCGGTCTCCTCCTCTACTGTTACCGAGTTCTACAATCCTCAGCCTACGTTTGGACCTGAGACCCGCTCTGCTGCCCCTGGGAGTGAGACAGGCCTGGCGTGACCACCACCCGATAGGCGACAGTGACTGTACTATTGCCTCCCTGGCAGTGTGATCGCTACAGGTAGGGCGATATGCCTGGAGGGGCTCCTGCCTCTGAAGCATGGGGACCCCAAGTCTGGCAGGATATAGGGATGGTAGACCCAGAGTGTGTCATTCAGCCAGTCCATGCCGTTGTCCTGCTGCAACAGGCGCTCGTAGGTGACGCACAGGAAGCGGATGTCCTCCTCGTCTATGCCACCATTCCAGATGTCGTACAGGATGGTCATCTCCTCAAACTCTGAGCGGGGCCGGAAGAGAGGCTGGGGCGGCGAGGGCTCGGGGGAGGCGGCCGGGGCCACCAGGTCCTCGTGGCGCTTCTTAGGTGGCCGCCGCCACGGTCCCCGCACCTTGGCCAGGTCCATGTACTCTTCGGTGACTTCATCGCGGCGAGGTCCTGGGGGGATGGCCTCAGAGGGCCACTGGTTGTCCAGCTCCTTGAAGGGCAGCTTGGTGGGTTCAACGGGTGGTGGGGGCGGGGGTGGAGGGGGCTGGGGCGGGAGGGGCGGCGGGGGCGCTGGGATCCCTGTGTTCCGGAAGTCCAAAGTCACGGCCCGGGGGTCATGGGCACCGGGGAAGAGGGGGGCCTGTGGCTGGCCTGACAGGAGCAGAAGGTCCCTTCCAAGGGCAGGCCCTGGTGGTGGCCGGACCAAAGGTCCATCCAGGGACAACATAGATGGTGGGGATCGCCGGGGCCGGCCTGGCTTCCTCTTCATGGGGGTTGGGCACGGAGCTAGGGAAGCGGGGAGCAGGGGAGGAAGCTGGGTCGGGGGCCGAGGCTGGGCCCTTAGGACAGGGACGGGAACGGGGACAGGCAAGGGCAGAGGCAAGGGCAGAGGCAGGGAAAGTGGGAGACGCAGGCCGGTCTCCAGGAGCACTGGGGAGGCCAGGGGGCCAGGGCGCTCATCCCGTCGCCCGGCTGGGAGGGGACAGACGGGTAGAAGCAAGGGTCCACTGGGCTCGGGGAACGTGGGTGTGAAGGTGAAGTCCCGACCAGGTGTCCGTGGGAGGCCCCCACTGCTCAGGCCGGGGGACGGGGATGGATAGGAGAAGGGGCTGCCAGGCACCTGCGGGGAGCTCAGGGACAGGCCGCTGCTGCCCCCCGACAGTGGGGGCTCCCCGCCGGGGGTGGCTGGCACCGTCTCTGTGCTCTGTGACTTGGCCAGGGTGCCACAGAGACCTGGAGTACGCGGAGGCTGGTCCTCGGGGGAAGGTTCCAGGGGGATGGGAGGTTTGGGAGGCTCCGGGGTTCCGGGCTCGGGCGGTGGGCTGGGTGGCCGGAGCAACCGAGGGGGCGGCAACGGCGGCTGCAGGGGCAAGGAGAGCATGGGAGGAGGCTCGGGCTCCACTTCCAGGTCTTCCTCTGTAGAGGGAGGCAAAAACCGGGGCATTGTTACTTGACTCGAGCCTCTCTCCAAGCCTTATAGTCTTACTGTCCGGCTATGCGCAACATCCAGGCGCTACTCAGTTAAAACCCCGCAAGGCGTCTCGGGAACCAGCCCAGGGTCAGGCACCTGGAAGGGGCTTCCTCCTAAGCGTCAGGAGGAACAGTGCTAGCTGTCCCCACATCTTCAGAACTATGTTCTTGTGGCTAGAGTGCAGCTTAGTGGTAGAATACTTACTTGCCTGGCATGTGCGCGGTCCTGAGTCCGGACCCCACACTGCAGAAAACAAGACTCTACCTTGTTCCTATGGCCCAAGAAAACCCGCTCTATGGTGGAACATCATTCAAGTCTCATCTTGTTTGTACTGGTCAGCCTTTATATTCTCCTAGCATTTATTATCTCTACTCTCTTGTGCGTTTTCCTAGTGCACATGTTGCAACCTGTCACTCTGACCTAAAATACGTGCTTCAGGAGGGCAGACATCTTCACCCATTTGACCTACCATTGTATTGACAATGCCTAAGACAGTCCAGGGGACCAAAAGAGCCTTCATATTGAGGTACTATTCACAGACCTGAACTCCGTAAAATCAGATACATTAAAATAATAGCAACAGCTTCCTCTCCTGGATTTCAAAAAGGGACACACTAACCAGGCACAGCTAGGTTAAATATTCTGGACTCAGTAAAATCAGATACATTAAAATAATAGCAACAGCTTCCTCTCCTGGATTTCAAAAAGGGACATACTAACCAGGCACAGCTAGGTTAAATATTCTAAGACATTAAAATGAATTATAATTAAGTAAGAGTACTAGTCCCAGAGGAGCTCAGTCGTAACACTGTGTCTAGCAGTTGAGGTGCAGAGATCGCATCTCTGCCACTGTGGGCACACCCACACGAAGGCCCCAGTAATGAGCTTTCACATGCTTTGCTCCACTCTGTAAAGGTGGTGGAGGGTGCAGAACCCACTGTCTCCTCACCTGACCTGGCACCCACAGGCTGCCCTACTCACCTGCCCCTAAACCGACCACGGGTTCCCACCAAGTGTGTGCATGGGGGCACCTCAGGGACACACGGACTGAAGAATAACCCTTGGGGAAGGTTTTTGTTTTCTGGGTTTTTTTTTTTTTGGAGCTGAGGATTGAACCTGGGGCCTTGTGCTTGCTAGGCAAGTGCTCTACCACTGAGCTAAATCCCCAACCCCATAAGAACATTTTTTAAAATTTTAAGGATTTTTTTTTTTTTTTTTTTTTTTTGGTTTTTCAAGACAGGGTTTCTCTGTAGCTTTGGAGCCTGTCCTGGACTAGCTCTGTAGACCAGGCTGGCCTCGAACTCACAGAGATCCACCTACCTCTGCCTCTGGAGTGCTGGGATTACAGGTGTGCGACACCACCACCCAGCTGGTTTTTGTTTTTTGTTTTTTGTTTTTGGCAGGGGTTGGGGTATTTAAGACAGGGTCTCACTATGTAGTTCTGGCTGTGCTAGAACTCACAGAGATCCACCTAACTCAGCCTCCTAAGTGCTGGCCTGGCGGGAATCTTGCTATTGAATAGTGAGCCCAGCAGTGACCCAGGGGAGTCTGCTGAGGCCCTTCCGGAGGACCTGGGCTGGTTCCACTGGCAAAGACACTAACCCAGCTTTCTGCCCCTTGCCCCACCCAACTCCCACCCTGGAGGCTGCAGGATTACCTGGACCGTGTTCAGGGGGTGATGGGGGCTGGGCCTCTGTCTCCCTGGCAGGGAGCTCTGGAGATAGCAACATGTCCTCTTGCGTGCTTGGGAGAGGCTCTTCTGGGGACTCTTTGCTCCCTTCCAGCTCCTGAGCACCCACGGGCAAGGAAGGCTCCTCCAGCACGGGAGTCTGCATCTCAGGGACTTCGTCCTCAGCCTCAATGTCCACTTCCTCTTCTGTGCCCAAGGACTCCCCCATGGGGGCTCCTGGGCCCAGAGGCACTTCTGCCCTCTCCTGCTCAAAGTCTTGGCCACCTGCCGGAGGCATGCTCTCATCGGCCATTGCCACTACCATCGCTGTGGCCATTGCGGTCTCTTTTTCTTCCTCCTCCTCCTCCTCATCTTCCTCCTCCTCTTCCTCCCCAGGTACGGTGGTCATGTCCTCTTCATCCTCTGAGGATGAAGATGAGGATGACGACTCCGAACTGGATTCGTACTCGGAAGACTCAGAGCTTTCACTGGATGACGACGCAGCAATGGCCTTTGAGGTGGTGATGCTCTCTGTCTCCTCTGGATGAAGGACACCAGTTGGGAGGGTTATTTCACGGCCCCGTGGTGCCCCTCCCGGCCCAGTGCCAGATATTTCCCCAGAAGACCTTCAACAGGATGCCTCCTGAACACAGCCCTCAGACACCAAAGGGGAGGAACCAGTCCTCAATATAAAAAGGGCACAGTGAAATGAATGTAACACTCTTCCTTTTGAAGTGAACCACCCCAGCACCGCTCAGCATGTTCGTTCCCAATGTGGCGACCACCACCTCCACTTAGTTCCCAAGGGCTTCCATTGCCACAGTCAGATGGCACACGCTTCGGCAGCACCCACTTCCTTCCTAACCACCACCACCACCCCCAGCCTTAAGAACCCACAGATCTGGGTCTATGAATTTGTCCATTCTGCCATTTGATGTAGCTGGGATCCTAACACATGAGGCCTGAGTGAACACACTTCTCAAAAGCACTAATATTGCTGGGGGAATGGCGATATAACATCTTTAATCCCAGCACTGGGGAGGCAGAGCCAGGAAGATCTCATGAGTTCAAGGCCAGCCTGGTCTACAGAGCGGGATCCAGGACAGGCACCCAAACACCAAAACTATACAGAGAAACCCTGTCTCGAAAAACAAACAAACAAAAGGCAGTAATATTGGTCCCAGAGTATCAGTGACCGTTAACTCCACCTCTGCCCTTGGAGGATGCGCTTGGGGCAGGGCCAGGCTGCCCACATCCCTGCTTACCTTCCTCAGAGTCTCCATTGTCCTTCTCACTCGCCTCTGACAGGACTATGTCTTGGTCATCATTATCAGAATCAATCTGGTCGTCACTGTCATCATCATCCTGGGGGCACCGGGTCAAAGGGTACAGGGTCAGAGGTGGGCTGAAGGTCCATGTCTCCCTACCCAGCAGCACCCAGGAATCTCCCTGATCCAAACCTTATCGGAGGTGGACGAGGAGGAGGGTGAGGATATGCGGCTCCTGGGGCCTTCCTCCTCTTCCTCCTCCTCTGCTTCCTCCTCTTCCTCCTCAGTGCTTTCTTGCCCCTCCTCCTCCTTGTCTGAGGCTGAGGATGAGGGCGAGGTGGAGGAAGATCCCGAGGATGAGGATGCAGATGAAGAAGAGGACACGGACAAGGACTCCTTCTCATCTTCTTCCCCGCCGCTGTCCAGCTCCAGGGGCCGCGCTGGCCGCCGACGCACACCCACGCTTTTGGGGTCCCGCTTGGCGAGCTCGCAGGGGGCATCGGTCACGTCCCGGTCACGCTCCCGTTCCGACTCTGTGGGAACGGCAGGAGTCAGAGCTGAGAGGCGGAGATGGGAAGGAAAGAGGAACGGACAGTCAGCCAGCAGCCAAGAGCACAAACCTTCATCATCCTCGTCCACCGACGTCGAGGGCCGCAGCCGCTTCTGGTCACCGGAGGAGGCTGTGTCTGGCGGCTCCTTCCTCTTGACCTTGAAGGAGGGCAGGCGGATGGCGCCTCGCAGTCCAATGCCAAGGCCCAGGCCCTCGTAGCCCAGGCCCTCGCCCTTGCCCCACGACTCCAGCAGACACGAGGCGATTCGGTCTTTAGGCTTTGGCCTATCCTCATCCTTGTGCTCACCAGACTTCACCGGAGTCAGCGAGGCCTAGGATGAGAGAGAAGGGAACAGTGACCACAATCAGAGGCACTGCGGTCATCCCCTGCAGGTAGCCCCTGGCCACACGGTACACTTTCTTCCCACACACCTGGCCACACTGCACTGCCTTCCTGGGGTTCCGGAACGCTGCACTGCCCTCCATCACGACCTCCCTAGCAACACACTACTTGCAGCCCAAGTTCTTGGAATAGCAGTCACCATGTGTGGGAGAATGTGTGCTCTGCACCACTATCACGTGGACCAAGGTCCACACTCAATGGACCTTTACTTTACTATGTCTTAATTCCCTGTACCCTGTAGGTCCTGCATATTACAAATAGTCCACAGTGTTTACGCAGCTGACTCCATATACCCATAAGAGAAGGGATGGAGTGTTAGGGGTTCCCATTTCAGAAATTAATTGGAACCCATTTTATTTCTTGAACTAGTGCTGCTGGTGGTAGTGCATGCCTTTAATCCCGGCAACTTGGAGGCAGAGGCAGGCGGATCTCTGAGTTCGAGGCCTGATCTATAGAGCGAGATCTAGGACAGCTCCAAAACTACCAGAGAAACCCTGTCTAGAAAAACTAAAAAACTAAAAAAAAAAAAAAAAAAAAAAAAAAAAGGAGAGAGGGAAGGGGGCCAGAGAGATGGCTCAGTGGTTTGTTAAGAGCAATGCCTACAGGTTGGGGATTTAGCTCAGTGGTAGAGCAAGGCCCCGGGTTCAATCCTCAGCTCAAAAAAAAACCAAAAAAACAATGCCTGTCTTGGCAGAGGACCTGGGTCCCATTCCCAGCACCCATGTGGTAGCTCACAACCATCTGTAACTCTAGTTCCAGGGCACTCGATGCCATCCGCGGTGGCCGTCAGGCAGACACTCACTTCAGTTGCATAGATACAGACAAAGCACCCCCACATATCAAACATCACCAATAAATAAACAACAGCTGTGACAGCTGGGCATGGCGGCACACACTTGCCATCCTTACCACCTGGGAGCATCTAAAGCCAACTTCGTTGACCCACATAGCAAGTTTTGAGGCCAGCCTGGCTTACATGAGACCCTATCTCACAATAAAGTAAAGTAAACATAAAACATGAAGCCAGACCCAAGTTACCAGTCTTCTGAGTTTGTTATATAATTTCCTTTAAAGTGTATTTGTGTTCTATGTGTACGGGTGCTTGGTCTTCGTGTTTGCCTGGTGCCTGGGGAGACGGGAGGAGGGAGTTGGATCCCTGGGTCTGGATTTACAGATCAGTTCTGACCCACTATGTAGGGGCTAGGAACTGATTTCTACAAGAGCTGCCAGTGCTTTTAACTGTTGAGACATCTCTCTAACCCCTGCTTTTGTTATTTTACAGGATAGCATGGAGCTGTGTAGCTGAGGCTGGCCCTAAACTCCTGATATCTTTGACCCCACCTCCCACATGCCAGGATTACAGGTATGCTTCACATCTGGCTCAGACACTATCAACAGCTTGAAGAATTTATTTAGAGCTGGGGATGGAGCTCAGCTGGACGAGTGCTTGCCTAGCATTCTCAGCATCTGCTAAACTGGGTGTGGTGGGGGCATACTTGCAATCCCAACACCCAGAGGTGGAAGCAGGAAAATTCTAAATTCAAAATCATTCTCTGTTACATAGAGAATTTGAGGTTAGCCTGGGTTAGAGACCCTGATGGTGTTTTGTTTTATTTTGGTCTATGTAGCCCAAGCTGTCCTGGAATTTGCTATGTAGCCCAGGCTGGCCTTGAACTCACAGAGAGATCCACCTGCCTCTGTCTCCTGAGTGCTGGGATTAAAGGGGTGCACCACCTGGCTTCAATAAGCATTTTATTTAAACCTAAACCAGATTCAGCTTTAATAAAAAAAAAACAAGCCTCTCTACCATATTCATGAAAGCCAGGTGAAGTATTGCATGCCTCTAAAGCCAGGACTCTAGAGGTAGAAGCAGCTGGATCTCTGAGTTGTAGGCTAGCCTGGGCTACAGAGCAAGTCCCAGACAGCCAGGGCAACACAGTGAAACCTTGTCTCCAAAACAACAGCAAAAAAGCAAAAATACAGAACATGTCTGCAAAGACGTTCCTTCACTCTTTGCCCACAGGTGGCCACTCAAGGCCCTGAAATACCGGCTTCAGCGGACGGTAAGGAGCTGTCTTCAGGGCACGGACACTTTTAAGTTATTGATGGCATAGCTTTAGTTAGCTGCGACTGTTACTCATCCCTGGGGGACAACACAATCCCAGTGAACTATAAAGAACGGTGTGGCAGAGCTTCTTCCTGGTTTATTACCCCATAATATGGATGAGAAGCAGCCGCGACAGGACTGGCTTACCCAGAGAGCAAGGAGCAGGTTCCTAGTCACAGGAGTTCCCTAAAGTGAAGTGTAGGGAGGGACAGCAAAAGGGACCGGTGGTCTCCTTCCCTCTGGGGCTGGGGTGAGGAGCAGAGGGGACCAAAGTGAAGGTTTTTCTTGTAATTATTATTATTATTATTAGCTTTTTTGAGACAAAGGTCTTACTATGTAGAGCAGGCTGGCCACAAACTCTTTTTTTTTTTTTTTTTTTTTACCCCAGACAGGGTTTCTCTGTGTAGCTTTGTGCCTTTCCTGGAACTCATTTGGTAGCCCAGGTTGGCCTTGAACTCACAGAGATCCGCCTGGCTCTGCCTCCCGAGTGCTGAGATTAAAGGCATGCGCCACCACCGCCTGACTTTTGTTTTGTTTTGTTTTTGTTTGTTTTTTGAGATGGGGTTTCTCTATGTAGCTTTGCACCTTTCCTGGAACTCACTCTGTAGACCAGGCTGGCCTCGAACTCACAGAGATCCACCTGGCTCTGCCTCCTAGCCTAATGAGAGGATTTCAAAATATTCAAGCCAGGCAAGCACCTCTCATTGCAGCTCAAGGGTGGAAGAAGCAGGAGCATCCTTGAGCCTGGACCACAGGCTGAGACTCCGCCTCTTAAAGAAAAAGAACTTTCTCTCTGAAGTAGAGATAAGGCAGTTAGGGAATCACTACTGAGAGTCTGGATGGGCAAGCCCTCCAGGAAACAGGAAAAGTAGATGTAAAATAAATAAATACATTTATAATAATAACTTTAAAAAAGAAAAAAAAAAAAAAAAAGGAAAAGTCCCCACAAGGTCAGACTTTGCGCCAAAGACCTCTGCTGAGAAAGGGAAGGTGAGTCAGGTCCCAGAGGCCTAGGCTGTGGGGCCACCTCAGCCGGCAGCCACTGGACAGGAAGCCACTGAGCTCCTGAAACTCAGCATGGGCAAATGAGGAACTGTGATGGATTTGGACTTTCATTTTTCATTCTTTTTTTTTTTTTTTTTGAGCTGAGGACCGAACCCAGGGCCTTACGCTTGCTAGGCGAGCGTTCTGCCAATGAATTAAATCCCCAACCTTGGACTTTCATTTTATCTTCTCTTATTTCAATGAAAGTAGCCGCAGCACCCAGCCACAGGTCCAGGCTGCTCAGTAGGCCACACCGTGTAAAGGAGCCTCCTGCCGGGGGCAGAGGCAGCCACACACGTCGGGAGAAAGGGACACCTAGTCTGGTCCTTGCCCTGCCGTCTCTTGT
The DNA here is from genome assembly GCF_903995425.1 of Onychomys torridus. Taxonomy (NCBI): domain Eukaryota; kingdom Metazoa; phylum Chordata; class Mammalia; order Rodentia; family Cricetidae; genus Onychomys; species Onychomys torridus. Next base: position 29,739,470 of record NC_050464.1, read on the forward strand.
CGCTCTAGGATGCTCCCGGCCCGGGCCCCCGCATACCTTGGCCATCCGTTCCTTCTTGTCCCACCATTCATCAAAGGCCCGGAAGGCCACCACCTCCACCATCTTGCGGTTAAGATCTCGCTTCATGATAGCCTTGAGTTCCTTGAGGACCACCAGCAGGACCCCATCCACTGTGGCCTTGTGCGGGTCCTCCTGGCGTGGTACGTAGCCCGGCGGTGGCACGGAGGGGTCGAACTTGGGCAGGGGCGGCCAGTGCTGCCCCCGGCCCGGGCCACTGTTGCTCAGAGAGAAGGGACTCCGGTAAGGGGGCAGGTTGACAAACTGTAGTCCAGCTGAGGCCGCAGCCGCCGCGGCGGCCATGAAGGGCGGGTAGGGACAAGCACCCTGGCCTGTCATGAGCCGGCTTAGCATCTGTGTTTGCATCTGGAAGGACATGGGCATGCCACCCCACTGGCCACCCAGGACGTGGCTCATGTCCACCTGCATCACAGGAAATAGTCCCGGCGGGAAGGGGGGCAGGGGAGGCAGGATGGGTGGGGGTGGGACGCCTGGTGGTGCTGGCAAGGGTGGTGGGGGCACTGTCACTGCAGGATGGGATGGCGGGGGTGGGGGTGGCGGAGGAGGCAGGGGTGGGGGCATGGGAAAGCCAGGCTGAGGGGGTGGGGGTGGAGGGGGTGGGGGCAATGGAGGGAAACCAGGGGGCGGGGGTAAGGGCAGGTTTGGAGCCAGCACGCTGGGGGCTGCCACGGCCCCTGCCCCTGGGGTCACCACCATGGGCTTGGGGCAGTCAGCGCTGGTGATGGGGGCCGAGGGCATCTCGTCATCTGAGATTTCCATGTCCTCTCCTGAGGACTGCTGGCCCTGGAAGAGAGCAGTGAGGTTGAGAGACGGCTCATAAGCACTTTCCAAGCACCAGGCAGCTGGAGTCTTGGGATCAGTACTGGAGATTCCCAGCTGCAGGGACGGGCCTTGTGCAAACCAATCAACTCCCCCAAAACATACTTTCCCCTTTGGTATAAGGGGCATCCAAACAGCCATTCATTCGACAAACATTTGTTCAGCACCCGTGTGCCAGGCACTGTTCTAGGCATTGAGAATGGGAAAGTGGCAAAGACAGACGCCAGTCTTACTTTGTGTGGAGCGGAACTTGTAAATGGTGGGGTTGAAGCATAATTAGGACCCATAGTGTAATGTGGAGAAAAGGAAAGCCGGGGAGGGGGGCAGGGGGAGGGGAAGATGGGACACACACACACACACACACACACACACACACACACACACACGGGATGACAAAACGCAGCAGACTCAGCCTTCACTGAGAGTCGGCGAGAACACAGACACAGGAAAGAGTTAAAAGTTAACAATGGTGTAGCATTTCCCACGCCAGGAAAATTTACATCCATTAGGTGGTTCTTAGAACCACCCAGCGAAGTAGGTTTGTCATCCCCACTTTTACTAATGAGGAAATGCAGACACAGGAAAGGCTGAAGTAACTTCCCTGAGACCACAGGACCAGTAAGAGGGATTTCAAACAGGAAGCGGGAGGGGGGCGGGCCCAACGCGGCCTCAGTCAGCCCGTGGTCGTCTCTGTGGCCAGCAGGGCCTGGTACAAAAGGTGACATCTGAGCAAATGCTGGCTGGGGATTTGGGTTTGTCTGTTTTGAAGTGCTAGGGACTGAGGCCAGACCCTCGAGCATGCTAGGTAAGTGCTCCACACAGCCCTAGAGCTGGGCAAGCATGCTCCCACTGAACCTTTTAAATCTTTGCTCATTGCTCTTCACACTTAGGTCTCCTGGGTTCTCAGAAAGGGCTGGCAAGTGGCTGAGAGCTACGGACACCAATGGTCTCTTTCTTTCACTGCAGGGAAACCTGACAGTGGGGCTCCATGCGGGTCCCTTTTGACAGATGAGGAAGTGAACCAGAGAGCCACAGCTGACAGTGAGTGAGAACCAGGGCGGAGACACAGGCTCCAGCCGCCTGCCCCATGAAGAGCTCCGGTCAGAACATGAGGAGATGGAGAGAAGAGGGGTAGAAGTCAAGGACAACTTGGGCCAAAAAAAGAAAAGGAAGAAAGAAAGAAAGAAAAAAAAGCCTTTAATCCCAGCTCTCGGGAGGCAGAGGCAGAGGCAGAGGCAGGTGGATCTCTGTGAGTTCCAGGCCAGTCTGGGCTACCAAGTGAGTCCCAGGAAAGGCGCAAAAAGCTACACAGAGAAATCCTGTCTTGAAAACAAACAAACAAACAAACAAACAAAAACCCCAAAAACTAAAAAAAAGTACCCCCCCCCCAAAAAAGGGAAAAAAAAAAGCCCCACGATGGGGAGGGCTCTTTACTTTGACATTACAGTCAGAGGCTGGGAACTGGAGTCAGGGTGAGGCAAGGTGAGTTCCAGTCCCACACCAGAACCTTAGTGTGGGTCAGTCCCTAGCCGGGGTGAAAACGCTAAGAAAACCAGGCTTGCCGGGAGATGATGGCGCACGCCTTTAATCCCAGCACTCGGGAGGCAGAGCCAGGCGGATCTCTGAGTTCGAGGTCAGCCTGGACTACAGAGTGAGATCCAGGGCAGGTGCAAAGCTACACAGGGAAACCCTGTCTCAAAAAACCAAAAACAACAACAACAAAAAAGAAAACAAGGCTTGACAGCCGGCAAGTACTCTGGAAGGCTGAGAGGGCGCCGTGAGGTCAGGGTTCACACCACCTGATGATGATGATGAGGAGGGTCTCAGGGGGGACCCTGGTGGGGGAAAGGAGCATCTGGTCTCTCATCTCCCCTGTAGGGGTACCCACGTGAGGGAGGGCCAGGCAAGCTCAGCAAGAAGAGAAAGGAGAGATGCCCCCACCGTCAGCTCCGGGCGGCACCTAGCACTGTGGAGCAGCACGCAGAGGGTTAACCCGGCCGCTCCAGTCAGCCAATCAGAGGAGCACCGGGCTGGCGGGCGGGCGAGCGAGCTCAGGCTCTGCCCGCCCCGTCCCTGGGCACAGCGGGTAGGGACCAGCTGGCTGCAGATCCCGTCGTGGGGCTGGGTGAAGGACGCTTGGACTTCCCAGGCAACGCCACGTTTCCATGGCGATGGCGAGGCGGGCCTCTTATTGACCCACTCAACAGATGATGGAACTGAGACTAGCGGAGGGCAAACGCCTGCTTCCTCTAGGTCACGGAGCCAATGGGACAAGGCCGCTAAGGCTCTGGGGCTGAGACTGTGTGCTCTGCATCACCAGCCGCTGCCTATCCCGTCCCTCCCCAGCGGCCCCCTGCACGCTGCCGCCCGCCGGCCTCACCGAGCTCAGCCCCGTGCAGGGCCGAGCTCTTTCTTCATCTTGAACCACACAGTCTACCAGACACAGAACCTAGCACTGCTCTCCCCGCGGCCAGCAGGGGGCGCCCGAGGGCCGGCCTCGGCTCAGCTCCATTCCAAAGCATCCCTGGGCTCCTAAATCCTGGGACGCCCCAGGCTCCATCCAGCCTCAGTTTCCTCTTCGCCTCCTATACCCAGGGAGTGAGCGTGGAGGTGAGGGGGGGGCAGGCCCATTCCCTGGAGCTACCCTGAGCTCCTTAGTCCCTGGACCGGGTGGCTGGCATGATAAACATCCGCCAAACCTAGGCTGCCTAGAAAGAAGGGTTGGGGGGGAGGGCCTACAGCCCAGCTAGTTCCGGTACACCTGTCAAAACTCCCCCTGCCTTGACCCTTGAAGGCAGAAACCGCTTCCCCAGAACTGCTCGAAGGCTCCCAGGCGCCTGGGGCACCTGCGGAGGGGCCCCCCCCGGACAGCCAAAGTTCTCTGTTCCTTTCCAGGCAGCCAGAGGGGCTTAATGCAAGGGGCTAGGGGAGAGTCAACCTCCTCTCTGTGCCCACAGGGGCAGAGGGGGGCTGTATCTCAGCTTCTACTTGTTTGTTCATGCCTGCTGGGCCCAGGGATGCCAGCCGGGGGCTTGACCCAGGATGAGGACTGAGTGGAACCCAGGGGGATGACATAACCCTCCCCTCTCCCTCTGGAAGACCTGGACATTAGCACCTTCACCTTCCCAGCTCCGAAACTTCTGTGACTGGAGGTTTGAGCAATGAGATGGATGGAGTGAAGGGAGTGGGGGAGGGGAAGATCTGCCTGATTTACGCTACGCTCCCCCTCCACAGCTAACCTGAACTCCTTCCCTCTAAACGTCTAAGGCGGAAGGAAAAGGAAGCCGACTACATCACTGGCATGCATGCTTCCTCGTCTCCTCAGAGCACTAGACTCTGAGAGAGGACACTTGGGAGCGCTTTCTGGGCCAGCTCCACACAGCACCCTGGCCAGCCTCCAATACTCCTCCTGAGCAACAGGACTGATGATCATTCCCTAAGCCACTACCAGAAAATGACCTGGAACGGTGACCACAGCTCATACTCCTTCGGGGCTCTGAAAACTCCGTTCAAACTCAAAATCAACCAAGCTGGAGAGTCTGGGCTCTACATCCATCGAGGACAGCAGAACTGTCCCCTGGTCCCATTGCTCCCGTGCTGTCTTAGCTAGTGAAATGTATCAAGCGGGGAGGAGTGGAACACAGACAGACAGACAGACAGACAGACAGAATCAATCCCGGACACAACAGACATGGTGGTACCTCATCCATCCTCTCTGAGGTGGGGGTCCTGTCTCCTGTCAGGTCCAAAGCGGCCTCAGCTGCCTGGCCTACCAGACCCTGAGGGTCTGGGGGGCCCGGCTCAGGTGGGGGCCGAGGCCCCAGGCCCAGGCCCAGGTCGTCCTCCTCATCAGAATCAGGCAGTGGTGTTGGGCTGATGTCCTCTAGACCTGTGCTGGAGGGCCGCGAGGAGGGCGGTGAGGGACCCCGGAAGCCAGGCTGCGAGTTAGTGCCGAAGTGGGCGAGTGGGGAGAGCTGGGAGGAGGAGGAGGAGATGGGGCTGCCCTCCATCTGCAGCTCAGTGTCCGAGTCCTGCTCACGCAGGAAGGGCAGCTTGGTGCGTTGCTCTTTCAACAGCATCTCAATGCGGGAGTCCAGGCTGTCGTGGGGCTTCTCCGGCCCCGCGGGAGAGGACTCCAGAGTGGGTGTGCCGGGGCTGTCGCAGGGCTCAGGACTCCAGCCGAAGGTAGGCCTGCCACCCAGCTCCATGCTGTTGTGGTCAGGGGGTGGGGGACCAGGAGGGGTGCCCGGCTTCTCCTTGGCCGGAGGTTCAGAAGGTGGTAGGGGTGGGGGTGCAGGTGCCCTCCGGAACTCCCCGCTGTCACGGGTCCCAAAAGCTGCTGTGGCAGTGGGCTCCTCGGGGGGCGGGGGAAAGGGGGCGGCCGGAGTCTGATACGGGGAGAAGGCTGACTTGAATCCAGGTGCAGGGGCTGCTTGGGCAGGAGGTGGAGTGTGGGCAAAGGAGGCCGCATCCTGTGACTGGGTCTTGAAGGGGGGGCCGCTGCTGCCCACGCCGCTGCCAAAGGGAAGGTCTGAGGAGCCCCGGAAAGCGGCTGTGGCTCCAGCCACGGCAGCCACAGCGGAATTGTGGACATAATGATGCTCGTGGCGGCGGTTGTAGGCGTCGGTGAACTTGCTCTCATGCCGCCGAGCCTTGAAGGTTGCTGTGGGGTCCTGGCTGAAGAGGTAGGAGGGTGTGGGCTGACGACTGGAATAGCTGGAATCTTGGGAGAAAGGGGTGCCCAGGCGAGGCGTGAGCGGGGTGCCTTGTCCGTAGGAGTTGGGTGTGTCCAGGCGGCAGCTGGAGTAAGCTGTGTCCTGGGAGAAGGGGGTCCCGCCGCTATTGGGGGTGACAGAGGAGGAGCCAGAGCCACAGCCTGCAGACAGGCTGCCATCCTTGAGGCGCTTCAGAGCATCTGATAGCTAGAAAGAGAAAGAAAAGAAGTCCCAGGAGTGGAGGGCGGGTAGATCCATGCAAGGAAATGCAGTGGTCTTCCACTAGAACTCTGGATGCTGGGGAGCTTGGAGGTCACGACTTTCAGTTTTTCTCTCTCCCTAGGTATAGATGTTTACCCCCTGGACACTCTGAGGGCTTTCTCTAATCCCCCAGGCAGAAAGAGAAGACCCTGTCGGTTTGGTAAAGGCTGGCATTATTTCCTTCCCACCTCAGGCTATCTGATATTAAAGGGCGTTGGGATAGAGATGTGACCAAGAACTGTGGTCTTGGGCTTGATGGACTGTCCTTAAAAACTCTAGAGATTGAAACAGCGTGACATAGGACCATCGCCTCCTGCTTGGCAGGTAAACAGACTTTAATAACCCTCTGAGGGGTCCCCAGAGCAGGTGGAAACTGTGGCTGACTGGAATTGGCCAAGTGAGTGTCCTGGTAGGCAGGGGCTGAGAAAGAGGCAGTCTGTTCTGGAAGAGGCTCTGAACTCTGCTTCCTGGAGGCAGAAGTACAGGTAAGGGCCAGACACCAGACACTGAGACCCGAACACTGCAATGTTTTGACATTCATATGGAAAAGCAAGCCCAGGTCTGTGGGAATCCCAGCATAGATGGAGGGTAGAATGGGAAGGACTCCTTGTGGACTGAACGCTGCAGGGAGCAGAAGCAATCCCAGTGGAGACGTGGTGTAGCAGATCTTGGGAAAACAAGGTTTTTAGACCCAAACCTACAGGTGAACTCAGGCCTCCAAAGCCAGAGGTGCTGAGCCAGAGGTGCAACCAGTGATAAACCTACCTGCAGGGTCTCGTTCACAATTGGAGAAACAGCATCCAGCTCACCCACTGGGAGGGTCTGGGGGGTGTACCGGCCAGTGACCAACAGTTCATAGAAGCGCATTCGAGTCTCCCCTGTAACAGGCAGGGGAGAGGGGTATCCATGGAGGCTCCAGCAGAAGACGTACCCAGGGGATTCCAACTTGCTTATTAGCATCTTCGTGGGTCCCTTGTGCCTGAGACCACAAGCTTGGGGACACTGCATGTCCCCTGCTTAGGTCCCTACCCTCTCTTGTACTTCATTCAAGATTCTCATCTGTCCAACAAAGCTACAAACCTGACTGCTCTGACCCTGAGACTCTAAGGTTAACGCCTTGTTGGGTAGAGACTCCCCCAAGACCCCAAAATGCCACCCTCAGTGCAAAGTCCTTTTCCTTACCTAGACCATAGTTCCCAAAGGGCCATTATTACCCCCATCTCCCCACAATTCAGTCTTTCACCACTTCATAGTACTCATAGCAAGGACAGGAAGTCAGGTGACACACAGAGATGACTGTTAACTATCTAGGGCCAGAAGACCAGCCAAGTCTGTCAGACACACATATTCCCATGAATCAACTGCATGGTGCTTTTCACCTGCTGAAGCCTCAAGAGGGCCCCAAGTCTGCCTGGGGGACTACCTGGGGCCCACAAGTTTAACTCCCTACCCATCAGAGAGAGGTTTTTACCAACCAGGCCCCAGATCATTGGTATTTATAGCCTTAGAGGTGGTTGCTTACATATGCAAAGGAGGTGCATTCCTTGAGCTACACTTTACCGGTCTCTTTCTCGAAATACAATCTTAAAGTTAGGTGGTAGTATCTGAGGGTTGTTTTTTTTTGTTTTGTTTTGTTTTTGTTTTTCCTTCCAGAAATGAAATTGTGGTAAGACTTAACTGCTCATTAAGATGTGTGCAGGGGTGTTGGGGATTTAGCTCAGTAGTAGAGCGCTTGCCTAGCAAGGGCAAGGCCCTGGGTTTGGTCCTCAGCTCCAGGAAAAAAAAGAAAACAAAAAAAAGATGTGGGCAGGTGATGGGGGAGGGGACTGCATGCTTCAGTCTTGGGGGAAATTAGACTTCAGCTTATTGTAGGAACAGGTAGTAGATTTAAACGCCTGTTCTCTCACACACACACACACACACACACACACACACACACACACACACACACGAGAGAGAGAGAGAGAGAGAGAGAGAGAGAGAGAGAGAGAGAGAGAGAGAAACAAGGGAAAAGAGGAGCAAGAAAAAAGGTGTAGATCGGACAAACATAACAGGCTCATGACTAGGCCCAGGCTCTGCAAGCCGGCTAACCGAATTCACTCAGAACTACCACAACCCTTCACAACACCCAGCATGGTGCCTTAAGAGACCACCAAGCAGCCATCATTGAAAGCAAAACACAACAGAGTTAAGTTTTCCTCTCTTGCCTTTGCTATGCTCAGGCCCTCACAAACCTTGTGTGCACAACACCCCTGGAGCTGGTCCTAAATCCTCTCAGGCAGGGTTCACTGGTCTGCTACCCCCCCCACACACACACACACCCCTAACTCTGGACTTAACCTTAGAACCACGGGACTAGGAACTCCCTGGTTCCAGAGCGCCCTGTACTTTCCTTCAGATCGGAAGGAATCTCTCAGAAAGGGCACAGGCAGGCAAATTTAGGGGGAATGCTCCCTGAGTCTTTGCCAGGTCTTTCTATCTGAGTCTTGAGCCAGGACTGAGGGGAAGAGCCAGCAAACCCTGGAGGTAGGAGGTGTGGCTCCCCAGCCCGGCTCAGCAAACCAAGGTGCTGCGGTCTCTTTAAGAGAGAGGAGGGAAGACCAGTGTCAACCCTTGAGCACCCAGCGCAGCCCGCCCCCAAGATCCACAATCAGGGCTATCAGAACATTATCAATGACACACTCCAGGGCTCAGATTGGTTCAGGGAAGGGGCACCAGGAGGGACAGGTTAGGGGGAGCGGGGCATAGCACCCTAGATCCTGAAGGAATGACTTTTATGAATTTAAAGGCACATGGTTCTTCCTCTGCCCCCTTACAAATAAACAAATGCTTCCTTCTCCCCAAACACAGGTAGTAACACTAGGGGCTGTCTAACCCCAGGCCACTGGGGCTCAGAGAGGGGGCCCACGGGGGTGTCATAGGTAGGGAAACCTCTGGGTGGTCCCTAAGGGTGCAGTGGCCAAGGACTGGCACATTTGGTAAATTATAGCCTGTCTCCTAGCAACAGACAACACATTTGGTTCCATGTGACTCTGCCCTCCGGAGGGGACAAAAAATAAATAAGGTGATGGGGGGTGGGGTGGGGGAATCCCAAGAAGAGGATTCTCCTAACTCTGAAGGGAGGAGATGTCAAAGGAAGGGGGTCGGGCTGACAGGTGGCCTTCCAGCTCCTCCCCTATGGGCGGCCTACAGGCCTGTACTAACCTTTGGTGTCCAGCTCCACGTGGATAATGTTGCCCATGACAGAAGTACTATGCAAGTGCTGGACCGCCTCCTTGGCGCCCCTGACCGTGGCAAAGACCACCTTGGCAATGCCCAGGTGTTTCTTGGTCTTCGGGTTATACAAAATCTCCACCTCTTCCACCTCCCCATACTTTTTGCACATGTCCCTTAGGAAGTTTTCGCGGATGTTGTCATTCAGCTTGGCAAATGTCACCTGCTTTGGAGGCACAGGGCCCACGTAGAACTCATCGATCTGGCAGGGGCCGCGGGGGAAGGGAGTTTGGAAAACATTAAAACCAAAGAGAAAACACAACACTCCTCACTTGCCCAGCGGTTAAAAACAATAAAGGGTGAATTTAAAAAAAAAAAAAAAAAAAAAAAAAGCATGCGGGCGGGCCTGGGAAGCGGAGGATTAAATCGTTTGGAACCTGGAAGTCCTCTGGGTTCTAAAGGAAAGGGGAAAAAGAAACAGTTTCTCTTTCCCCACCCCTATTCTGGCCTCCAGTGCTTGCTGCTGGTTCCGGGGCGACCCCCGGGTCTAGGAAGTTGTCCCCTTAAAACCCAAAGGGATGGGAAAGGGGGCGGGTCCCTGAACCAGGCCCCTGGGCGCACAAGACCCAGGTGGGGACCCAGAGCCCCCGGCTCCGCCAACAGGACTCTGTATCAGCGCCCTGGTTACAATTTCTCCGAGTGTTATTTTGTTTACAGTGGCCGGGAGGGGACACCACTCCCCCCCTCCCCGCCAAAACTTCCCAGTCCTGGACGGCGGGAACTCAGAATCCGGCTGGGCTTGGTCAGGACTGGCGTTATTTTCGAACTCGGGGAAGGGGGGAGGGACCAAAAGACCGAGAGGAGGGGTCTTACCTTGAATTTGGGCACCGACAGCTCCAGCTCCTTGGTTTTGGTCCAGATTCCGACCACCCGGGGATCTTCCACGATTTCCACCGGGCGGTTGCTGGACATCTGTGGGCAGGAACAGGGGACTCAGTATGGAAGGCTGGCACCCTCCCCAGGGGCAGGGGCAGATCCCCCCTCTCCAGGCACCAGTCCCACTCCAGGCTGAGGGGGGAGCCCTGGCTGACAGTTGGCCAGGTGGCTGGGAGAGGGGTCTCCCCTCCGTTCGCCTCTGTCTGGGGGCTCCACCGGAGATGGGTGGGGGTGGCGGGAAGGCGCGTCGTACTCACCGCCAGGCTGAAATGCTGCCCATCGTAGCGGTACAGTTTATGGTGCCCCTTTTTCAGAGCCGGGTCAATCATCAACTTGTAACTTCTCCAATGGTGGTTCCTCCTCTCGCCCGAAGGGCCGGGCTGCGGCGGGGGCTGCTGGTGGTGGTGGTGGGGGTGACTGTTCTCCATGCCGTTAACCCAACCTGAAAACCAGCAAGTTGTCCTCTCCGCCGCTTCCACACATTCGCCAAAGAATCCAATCGGCTGGCCCCCACCCCCCTCCCACCTTACCAGCGCGCCCCGAAAGCTTGTCTCGCTGGCTCTCCCCCCCCCCCCGTGAAAAAAAAATAAGAATGGAGCGAGAGAATAAACCCTTTTCCGGAGAATTTACGCGCCCGCCCGCTCGGCCACCGTCTCCGGCTGCCAGCGAGGGGCTGCCCGGGGCCCCCGCTGCGGGCTGGCGCGGTCCGGGGCGCACGGAGGACGCGGGCTCCGGCCCATGGTGCTGCCGGCTGCCCGGCGTGGCGCTCGGCCCGGCTCGGGCTCGGGGCGCGCGGCAGGCCTGGCGTCGGCCGCCGGGGCGGGGGCCGGGGGCTCGGGCCGCCCGGCTGTTGTAGCCTCGGCCTCTCTCCCTCCCCAGCCGTGCTTACATCCCCGCCGGGCGCCGGCCTCCCTGCGCCGCCAGCCAGTACATGGTGTCCCCCGCGGGAGCCGAGGCCGGGGCGGCCGGACCGGGGGCCGGGATGGGGGGGACGCCGCCTTAGCGGCTGCCGGGCCCCGGGCTGCCGCTGCCCTTGCTGCCGCTGTTGCCGCCGCCGCTGCCGCTGCCGCTGCTGCTGCTGCTGCTGCTGCTGCCCGGGAGGCGGCTGGCGGCGGAGGCTCGGCTCCCAGTAGCCGCACATCCCACAATACACCGCTAAGGAGCCCGACCCGAGCGCTCACCCTCCTCCTCTTCCTCCTCCTCCTCCTCTTCCTCCTCCCCTCGCCTTCCTCGCCGCTTCCCCAGGCACTCTCCCGGCGGCGGCAGCTGCGCCGCCAAAGCCCCGGGCCCCAGCGGCCCCCCACCCCTCACTCGCGCGCTCCCACACTGCCTTTCCCCCCCCCTTCCCCGGGGGGAAGGCCTTTTAATTTATTTATTCTGCTGGGACTGAGGTGGGGGGCTTGGCTGGCGGGGGAGAGGGGGGTCTCCTCGGTCTCTACCTCCCGCGGCTGGGGGGCTACCCTTCCAGCTACCGGGCACTCCACGGCGTGCGCCCCCGGGGCCTCCCAAACTGTTTCCAAACTGCCCAGACCGGAGGTGGGCGCGAGGAGACTCGGCAGCAGGGCTGGGTTTGGAGGGGGGTGATTGTGTGCTTGACTACTAGGAGCCCGGGGGAGGCAGACGTCGACCCCGAACGAGTTGCCATCGAGGTATCTCCGATCCCGCTTCCTCTCCGGCCCGCACACCCCCTCCCTCCCTGGAGCTGTGCTGGGGAGGGGAAACGAAGACTTGGAACCACATTAGCCTTCACATTCCTGGGAGGATACAGCCCTCGCCTGGACATGGAAGATAGCTCCTTTTTTAAATTATTATTTTATTTTTTTCCTTTCTGTTTTTATTTTTGGAGGGGAGCGCCCAGTAATTGTCCAGAACACATGCTTCTTCCTCCCTCCTTCCTCCAGCCACCAGCGACAGAGAGTCCCCTTTTTTTTTGCATTTATCATTTTCCTTCCCCTTTCTTTATTAAAGGTCCGGGAGTGGCGGCGGCCAATCAGCGCTCGGCTTCCATTTTGTGAGTTCAACTCTGAGGCTTCCCCGGCTTGGCGTGGATCTGTTTGCAGACCCCTCGGTCTCTCTTCTCGGGCTGCCGAGGCGAAGCAGCCGCCTGGCTGGGGCTTCGTGGTGGTGTATTTCATATTGGGGCTCTTTTCGGGGTTTGTAATTTGGCCGTGGGTAGGTAATTGGCTGGAGCAGGGCGGCAGGGCGCGGCAGCCAATCAGCACGCGGCTTCTATAGGGCTTGAGTTATTAGACGCTGATCTCAAACCATCCTTCATCAGACTCCAAGGAGAGGCCAACAGATGAGGGTAGCCATTTTTCTGCAATGGAATTAAATGGCCAAGTGGGTTTTTCCTTTGTTGCAAATGGGGAATGCTTTTCCTTTGACTCCACCATCCAGTTCAGGACGCCTGAATGTGTTTAACATTTGCCAAAGGACTCACACTTGGAAGAATGAAGAAGACCTTTTTAAAAAGATCTGGATTTTTCCTTATGACTTGGAATCCATCTTTGTCTTGTATAACTAGGTCATGGCACACTATTAATGTCAGCAGTTAACAGTTTTGAATTCAAAAAAACCTAAGTAAATGACATATTTAATTTTTTTTCCTCTTTTTTTCTTGGGTGGGGTGGGGGAGGAGAGCTTGGAGCTGTCTTAATCTGTATTCTCTTGACTGAACAATAAATTTTTAAATATAGTTTCCTCTATTAAACACTTAACCTGGCCATCTTATTAACTACTCTTTCTAACAAGGTAATGTTTTAAATGTCTAGTTAATAGCAATAGCGAAATAGCAGCAACAACCAAAATTCGTGAGCTGTTGTTACTGTTATATTTTCTAAAAAACCTTTTACATTGTAAGTACCCAATCCATTCTGTCCTTACTGCACTGCAGTTTCCGTGTTAATGTCGCCTGAGATGTCCTGAATTTTCGGAACCTTCATCTGCATGTCCGTCTTTGTCTCTGTCCGATGTAAGTCAGTTAAAATGCTCTTAAGACGTTTGCTTTTATGAAGCTACGGTTTTTAGTGCAAGCTTTTGAGAAATGTTTACAGTACTTCTTCTTCCCAGCAACTCGTACACTTTCTTTGAAAAATCGATCTATTTTGAAGAAAAACAGATGTTTTTCTCGACTTGGGGTGGGGGGGTGAGAGAAAGGAAGACCTTCTTGACAAAAGACTTAACAGCCGCCACCGAAAACTAGATTAAAACAGGAAAACAAGCCCTAGCTGGTTCAAGCCAAACACCTCCATGAACTCGGTGGTATTTTCAGTGGTGGTTGGGAAGGGCTGGTGAGCTCTTTCGTCTTTTCTTTTGTTTGACTTGACCGTGTTTTCGCCTTTTGTCTCTTAATGACGATCACACCATTGCTAAATCCAGAGCAGTAAACAGTCCACAGCGAAGCCGCCTTTTTGCCAGCCCAGCCCTGAAAAGTTTGCAGTCGAGGAAGGCGCAGAAAATACCATGAGTGTAACTTACAAAAAGGTAACAACAAAAGAACACCATAACCCCAGTTTTTTTTCCCCCAACTAAACAACCAAAACAACAACAACAGTGTTGTTTTTATAATAACATCTCCAAAAACAACCGCCCAGCTTTTTCTTCTAGACTCCATGGCACCGGGCTGAGCGGGTAAGTAAACAACTAAAATCAAATAAAAAATTTAAGTGCTTTTTGCCCCCCTTCAAGGAACTCTCGATCGAGCAGGCCATGGGCTGCAGATGATGGGAGCTGAGGTTTCTGGAGCTTGAGTTTGGCAACCGATGACAGTGGGCGGGTGAGGGGACAAAGACTCTCCAGACCCCTTTGCCTCTTCTGCCCCCAAAGGCGAAGAGAGCTTCTCCCCAGTACTCTGGGGCATCCACGGAGCTGTCTGCGCTAGACCCTTTGGCTGGCCTCGGGTCTGAACCTTGGTGGCAGAGAAGACATTGAAGTGCTTTTGGAGATGGAGGGGCTGAAAAAGCGAGGAAACCTCCCCACCCATCCTAAGGTCTCGTTCCCATGCGATTGTGGGGTTTCTGCACCCTTAAGTCAGCTTTTCGGGGCTCCGGGGCTCGCCTGCTCTTCCAAAGAGAAAAAGGACAAAAGGCCGGCGTCCATGTTGGCACCATGACGCAGCATCTCTCCCGCCTGCAGCCCGGCGCTGCCTGTCCTCCCGGCCGCGCTCTCGCTCCTCCCTCCCAAACATGAGTTTTATTTTCAGCTTTTGAGCCGAGCCCCAGGCTGGGCCCGGTTGGGGCCAAAGGCTGGAGCCGCCCGGCCGTTCACTACTGCGGTGGCTAATGGCGGCCGGCTCTCCTCCTGCTCCTCCTCCTTCCTTCCGCCATCCTGCTTTCCCCGGGTTGTCGCTGGGAGCCCGGGAGGCAGTCCCGGGTCCTAAGAGCCTGCAAAACACGGCACCGGGGGATCCTGGTGACGGGTCTCTGGGGGGGTCTTAGGCCTCGGGGGCGTCGCGCACCACAGTTCCCGCACTCGCTCCCCCCCATGGCCCCCGCGCCCTGGGCGCGGCGTGCGGCTCCCGCACCGGCGATCGCGGGAGGAGCCGGGGCCGGGCAGGGCGAGCCGCTGGAGGCGGGTGGCAGACCCTGATCTCCCCTGCAGCCCCGGACTCCCAAGGCCCAGGCGGGCACGAGGCCTCGCTCTGGCTGCAGAGCCCGCTTGCTGTTCTGCCTCGGAACAGGAGCCAAGTCGCCAAGGGCTAAGAGGCTGCCCAAGGCTCCCTCCACTGCCCACTCGGCTTCGGGAGACCCACTCCTGCCCCCCCACCCCCAGTCGTCCTTTGATAGCCGAGCCGGAGGGGCGGGTCTCCCCTTTTGTCCCCACTTTGGTTTAGGGGCCCTCGCAGTGCCTGAGTCCCTTCTCTTGGACGCCAGGGGCACAGCCTCCAACCCAGCTCTGCTGGTTGGAGGTGTGTGTTTGGGGGGGGGTTGGGGCCTGGGAAAGCCGAGTGGGGCCTCCCCCTCGGGATCCCCCCCCCCCCGCGATAAGTGCCGGAGGGTAAAGCCTTAGATCTCGGCCTTCCTGGGGGAGGGGATGCGGACAGGGCGGGCCTTTGGAAATGCAGATGAGTCGTCTCCTGCTGCTTGTCGCCCGGGCTGAACCTTAGTGACTCAGCCACCCCCACCCCACCCCCATCCATTCCAGAGTGAGGGCCGCCTTGTCAGCTGGGAAAGAGGGGGGGGGGGGCAGCATTTCTGAGGCTCCCTTTCGATCAAGTAGACCCTGTTGGTTTGCATTTGGCCAATCCATTCCCTGACCTACAAACTGAGGGACTGCCCTAACAGATCGTCCGAATTCACAGGTCTTGGCCGGAGACCGGAGCAATGTCTGGGTTATCCCCACAGTAGACAACCCTTGCTTCCTCTGGACATCTGGAGCAGGCCTAATTTGGCTGACACCTTTTCCCACTAAGGTAGGTAAGAGCCCTTTCCCCAAGTTGAGAGAACTGTATCAGGGGGCTTTGGCCTGCGGCCTTCAAAGGGCGGGTTGGGATCCCCAAACTCGCTGGGCTGGTTCTGCAGCCCCTCCCCCACGCTGATGTGGCGGTTGTGTGTGTGTGAAATGGGCGGCCTGCTGGGTCCATCCAGCCCCGCCTGTCAACCTCCGTTGTCAGGCGTTTAGGGCGGGCGATTCTCTGCCGAATTTAGCTGCGTACTAGAGCAGGATTGCGAAGTATTTCCCAATGGTGTGTTTTATGGTGGGTGGGAGGGCCTTGGAAGCTTCTGTAGGCATTGCGTGCTGGCAGGCTTGCCGATGGCGCTTCAGCCCCATTAGGAGGACCAAATGAGCCACCCACCCTCTGAGGTCTGGCTTGCTGGGTAGACAAAGAACCCAGAGACCCGAAGTCGTAGGCAACCTGCCCAGAAAAAAAAAAGGCTTCCTTGACTTCTCCGTTTCCTGGGTTCTCACAGTGGCCACCATGTCCCAACAAGGCCAGGTTGTGATAGCCTGGCTTCCAGAACATGCAAGTAGGCTGGCCCTTTACATGTGATTGGTGACCTTGCTTAGTCAACAGAGTCTCTGAGCCGGGCTCCCTGTCTGCATAAACTAGGCAGCACAGGCATCAGAAGTCAGTTAGAGGAACTCATTAAACCTGGCTATGCCCATCTCTTGAGTTTCTCATTCAGGAGGTGCATCTTGAGAATTTGCACTCCTTACAAGGTCCCAGGCACTGCCAGTTTTCCTGACTCTCCCTGCTAGGTGACACCTGAGACATTCCCTGGCTGGGTAGCTAGCAGTTGGCTTGCCCTCCGGCCCTGGAAGCTTCACAGCTGAAGGTGGTGTGGCCCTTGATCTCTGACCCCTGCCTCACCCCCCACCAAGTGTGTTCCTAGTTATATGTTACTTTGATAAGCCATTTGGCTGCAGGTGCTACGGATCACGCTGCTTCCCTTATTTTGGCCCGGAGCGTCCCGCTTCTTATCTTTCCGTTGTTCCTCACCCCTGCAGTGAGTGCTGGAAGTGTGGCTTGGGGAGCCTAGCAGGCTTCACGGAGATGTTGTTGGAGGCATGTTGGTGCCTGGTCAGGGATCTTCAAGTCTGGCAGCTGTGGGCTAGTGACCTTGGACCAGTGTTTCCCCTGTTTTGTTTTTGTTTTTTTAAAAAAAACCAACCACCACCAATCATAGTAACTGCTGGAAAAGGGTTGGTAGGAGGATTAATGGGGATTAAGGGGGCCGTACTCCTGCTCTGGTCTCGGCATCCAGTTGGCCTCCATTATGCTAGGCATGGTTGCTGGGAGTGGCTGGGGGGTGGGGGCTGGGCTGGGTCCTGGGCTCCTCCCCGCCAGCCCACTTCCTGAAGCACGTGCTGGCGCCTCCAGGCAAAGGAGCAAGAAAAGTAGCTCAGCTTGGGAAGGAGGCCAGCTGTTTTTCTTCCCGTGCAGTTTCGAGTCCAGGCTGTTCCGGGGCTCAATGGGCTGCAATGTGTTGGGGGGGGTGTGTCATGATTTTTAAGGGTTGGTCCCACCAAAAGCTCCAAGAGAAGAAATACCTCACCCTAGGTTACCAGGCCACCCCCGGCAGAGCCTGGACAGGGTTCCAGGTATCTTGACTTGTCGGCCCAGAGCCTGGGCCCCTGACACCCCCTTGCCCAGCTGTCTGGGTTATTTTAGGCACCCTCCCCATGCCAGCTGCCCTTTTTTTCCGTCACTGCCAGAGAGCTAGCTGGTAGCATGGGATCAGAATGGTCCCTGTGGTTCCCACTGGTGCCGAGGGCCAGGCGTCTGGTTGAGCTAGCTGGCTTGGTGCTGGGGAGGGCTGAACTCACCCCAAGTGGGAAGAGCCAGGAAAAGCATTCTACGAAATGCATTCGGTTCATACTGTAGATATACCCTGTAAGCCTCGTAACCCACTTGGTCTACCTAAGGGCTCTGGTTCCAGTCTGTGGGTCTGCAGGTCTCTTATCTCCTCCAGCCTCAGACTAAATAATTGACAAGTCGCTCTGTGTCAGCTGTACCCTGGAGGGCTACAGCCTTTGGGGGACAATTAGGTGCTAAACTGTGTGGTGTGATGTCTGAAAGGGAAACATAGACGGGAGGAGGCCAACTTGTGACTGTCCCCACTCCAGGCACGCGCTCGCTCTCGCTCTCTCTCTCTCTCTCTCTCTCTCTCTCTCTCTCTTGCCCCCTTATCACCTCCTGGGCAGTAGGGTGGGGCAGTTTGTCCCTCTGTTGTTCCTGGCCCTGAGGGGTGCCCCGCCCACTGGTCACCCACTCAGCTTGGGGCGGGGCCGCTTTGGGCTGCTGAGAGAGGGCCACGCCAGCGGAAGGACTGCCTGAACCGGGAGGTGGCCGGACTGGCTTCTCTACCGACTCTGGCGTCCCCGCCCCTTCCGTCTGCTCCACCTGGCCTGGAGCCCTCGTTTGGAACTTGACCTTTTGGATGCTCCAGGTGGAGACAGCAGCCACGATGGGTAGCGGGTGATTCCCCCGACTCTCACCAGCCCCCAGTGTTTTTCTCCGATCTGTTCTGTGCCCTCAAGCAAGTTCCTGCGGTCGGGAACCAGGAGGGGAAAGTCAATGCAACCACCGTTTGGGGGCTGTTTCTAACATTTTGGTTTGACAGAGCGAGCGAGGGTCTTGCCACGTCCAGGCCAGTCCCCTTGACAGGCTGGGACCGTAAGTACACTCTCTTTGCACCCGGCTTTAGCAGTTTTTTTCCCAGCCTGGCTTCTAGAAATGACTTGCCCACCCTCCACTTGTTCCCTAGAGCTGTTAGGTAGCTGAGAACCTGGGAGATGGCCTAGCCAGCTGGATAAGATAGCACCCCCAGGCACCCTGGTTTCGCCCCCCCCCCATCTGTTAAGGCTCTAGCTAGAGTCTTTATCTCTCTCTGCTATCCATACCATCTGTATTTGGATAGCTAAATAATTGATTTATGGTGTCTCTGCCTAGGGGAGTGGTAACTCCCCATCCAAATTTGTACTTTGTCCTGAAAGACTTGAAGGCATTCTGTCTCTGCTCTCCTGGGTTCACGTTCTCTGTTGGCCCCTGGGGCAAAGTCTTCCCTGAGACCATCCTGCGGCACCCTGAGAGGTTCTGTGGCAAGAACCGACTGAAGGAATCTCTCACTTTCCTAGCTTTCCAGGAATTCCTGGAGAATCAGAGAGTGACCCAGGGGGGCCCTAGAACATCTTGCAGGTGAGGGAATCAGCCACCCGGGGTGGGTGAGTGTGTCTTATCTCCTCAGCGGGGCCGGCCTGGCCTGGCCTGACCTCTGAAGAGGCTCTCCACAGCAGCTGGCTGGATTCCTGGGTATTTTTAGCTACCCAGATCCAGCCCCACCATCACCATGAGAGCTGGCTCCAAGTCCAACACTCCAGGCCTGATAGTGCTGGGGTTCTGCCAGTCTCCTGGTGAGGCTGGGGTGGGTGGGGAGGCAGGCTGGAACCAGTTAGCTGCCTGAACCCACCGGAGCCAGAATTACTCGCTTTTTTGGTCATTTCCTTCAGACTTGCTCTGTCACTGAAGATGGAGAGTGCAAACACAGGTCTGGGGGATTTGTGGAAACTCGGGAGCCCTCTCTTGGCGGTATGTAGTAGAACAAGTATTTTTTTTTTTTCCCTTGTAAGTGAATTTTCCCCCTAACACATGCAGCCAGCCAGCCTCCTGGGCCCTGGACCAAGCCCAGAGAAGCCTGGGAGAAGAAACCTGGAATCCCTGCAAAGGTAAGTGGGTCCCCGCTCACTCCAGAACTCCCCCTCTAAATAAGATTTTAACTCCACTCTGGAGTGGCCTGCTCTGCCCTCTCTGGGGACTCGGGCACCCCATCTTTTCTTTTTTTTGCCATCCTCAAAGGGCAGCCACTGAGATGCAGCCCCAGCGCTGCCTCCTCCTCTGCCTGGTTTTGACAGCACTCCTCTGTCGTGGAGTCTCTCTATAGCCTTTCTCCACGTCAACCAGCAGTCAGGCCCTCCCTGACTTTTAGCCCGTCACCTTGACAACCATTCGGGCCAGTCTCCCTCCTCACCACTGAAAACCAGCTGTACCCAGTAGGACAAACACCGCCTCCCCTGGTCCCCCAGCTGTCTGTCCTCCCGCCGGAAAATGGATCTATCTCACTGATGGTGGGAACTCCATCAGTTCCTCAGAGGCAGGGACACGGTTGCTTCTCAATAAACAAGTTGTAAAAAAAAAAAAAAAAAAAAAAGGAATAAACGAGTTGCTGAACGTTTGTTAAGGGGCCTTCGATCCATTGACGCGAAGGGGGCCTCTGCCCCAAAGCTGGGGAGGTTGGGCCAGGTTTCCACTCCCGAGTCTCTGTTGTCTTTTGACTTCCCACGGGCGGTCGCTGCTGCCCTCTGGTGGCATGGCTTTGCCTTGCGCCTCCGGGAGGCAAGGGGAGGGGGCGGGGAAACAAGAAGAACCGACCTGGCATTTACTACCTCCGTCCTGGGTTGGTAGTTTACTCCATAAAGCGAAATTTCCTGGATGTCTGCCGAGAACTTGAAAATCAGGCATCTTCAGGGTGGGGAGGGTCAAGAAGATCCCTGAGCCCCGCCCAACTCCTCTTTGAAGCCATGAACTTGACTCCAGCTAAGAGGATTGCACTCATACCATGTCCCCGGCTCCGCCTACTGCGGGCAGGCTGCAGGGGTCCTACTAACCCCTGACCACTGGCCTGCTTTTGGGAGTGGACCCTCAGCTCATAGTATCAGGAAAAGGATGGGTCACCGTGACATCAACCAACTGTATCGCTAGTACTTGTTTGTATTAATCTCTTAGAGCTAATTGACGGGAGTGGCATTCCTGGGATGGAGGGCATGGAGCCAGACGACACCAGGACACTTCTTGGTGGAGATGGGGAATGATGAGTTTCCAGAATTTATGGGAGGGAGGGCCAGGTGCTCCACCTGTCACGGTCGCGACAATGTCGTGCTGGGGTTCACGCCTCTGAGCCTTGCTCAGTACCGCCTCTGTGTTTGGAGTCACCCCTGGAAAACGGGCTGTTCATCTGAACTCGCTGCAGAAGGCGTTCCCCGGCAGGGGGCGCCACGGCTCCACGGTGTGGGTCAACAGAACGCGTGGGGCGGGGAGGAGAGCAGAATTCCTATAATCGCACCCTGACGAGGAGGGCCAGGCTCAGACTATGTGGACGCACCCGACAGCGTTCTGGCGTCTTCTCGGGGGACGACCGTGGCTACAACCTGTAGGAAAACAGGGCGCACTGGCCGACAAGCTGCAAGGGCCGGCTGCGAACCCCGGGCGCAGGGTACAGCCCTCTAATCCAGGAGTCTCTATGGGGGAGGAACCGGCCAATCAAAGGGTCCTCGCCAGGAGGCGGGGCTTGCCAACCAAGGGCTGTCGGTGTGAAGAGGCAGAAACCACGAATCTAACGAGCTGGGCACGCGCAGGCACACATGGTGATGGGGATGCGCTGCACTTGCGGTTCAGCATCCGGTTCCTCCTCACTTCCCCCGGGACTGAGAGACAAAAACCCAGGGCGGGACCGAGGCAGAGAGTAACTGAGGCAGGGAGGTGAACCCGGGAGGCTGCCTGGCAGAGGTGGCGCCGGCTGCCCGGGGGCGGAGCCTCGTGTCCCCGCCCTGCAGCCCCGCCCCCTCCCTGTCGCTCAACTGGGCTCTGGCCAGAGCGCAGCATCCAGCGCTGCAGGCTCTGGGCTATGGACGCCCTAGGTGCTCCGGCCCCAGCCGCCGCCCCCGCCGCCCCTAGCTCGGCAAGGAAGGAGCTGAAGATAGTGATCGTGGGTGACGGCGGCTGCGGCAAGACGTCGCTGCTCATGGTGTACTGCCAAGGCTCCTTTCCCGAGGTGAGGCCTGGTAGGTGGCAGGAGGGGGTGAGGATGGGCTTGGGACCGCAAGGAGCAAGGGGTGTCCTCCAGCCAGGACCCAGGGCCCAAAGTCTGGACCGTGCAGTCCTGGGTGTCTCCTTCAGGCAGCCCTTTGAGAATTCCTGGGCCCAGGGGTTTGCCAGGTCTGAGCTGGATGGAGTGAGGGTGTTAGACAGTTGTGGGGGAGGGATCTGTCTGGGACTCTGAGCCTCCTTTGCACCCCTTTAAAGAAAATCAACCCGACCCCCTCTCTCACAGCACTATGCCCCGTCGGTGTTTGAGAAGTACACGGCTAGTGTGACCGTGGGCAACAAGGAGGTGACCCTGAACCTCTACGACACTGCTGGTGAGTGCACCAGAGCCCAGTGAGTCCCCTGTGGTCATCCCCAAGGGTTTCCCCTGTCTTG
This sequence comes from Onychomys torridus, assembly GCF_903995425.1. Classification (NCBI taxonomy): domain Eukaryota; kingdom Metazoa; phylum Chordata; class Mammalia; order Rodentia; family Cricetidae; genus Onychomys; species Onychomys torridus. Next base: position 29,761,187 of record NC_050464.1, read on the forward strand.
CTGGGGCATTCCCTAACGGACACCCTAACAAGGCAGAAGGTCTCTGCAGGGTGCTGGCTGGCTGGGAGGCCCTGAAAGGCAAAAGGACCTCTGCCATCTCAGCTGTAAGGGGAGGTAGTAGGTTGAGGTGAACTCTGATCCACCCTACTCCCCACCCCCCCAGCATTATGTTCTGTTCCCCAGCCTTGTTCCTCTCCTGCAGTTCTAGAAAATGTGGGGCTGCTGTACTTGTACCTCCCAACGTGGCAGAATTCCTTCCATACCGTGGTCTTTGATTTGCGTCCCCTGGGGCTTGGATTTCAATGGGTTGTGTTTCTGGGTCCTATAGTTTTAGGGTAGCAAGCTCTAGGGCACAGCTGTGAGTCCAGGGTTCTGTGGCTGGCACGTCTGTGTTGAGACCCTCAGGTCCTGTGAGTGGACCTCCTCCTGTGTTCCTCCCTGGCTTCTGGGATCCTGGGGCTATGGTCCCTTCTGTGTTTTCTTGGTTTTTCTGTGAAGAAAGAGGCAACTTTAGAAGAGAACCTGAAGCCTAGGAGATGGATCAAAATAAGGCTCCATCTCCTACTGCTAACCCCCCAAAGAGCAGACTCCATAGTCCACGAATACTGGGGTTCCCTTTGGGATGTCATGAGCATTTCCAGGGTAAAGGTTGGACCAGGTAGAGCCTCACCCATCTGGGTGACTCAGTGTCTAGTGACTGGGTGGAACCACGACACTGTCACTGAGTGCCCCTTCCCTGCTAGTCCATCCCTGTGTGCATGAGGTAAAGTCTCTGATCTTAAATGGAGCCCAAATCCAGGCATTCTCCCCACCCCACCAACCCCTGGAGAGGATCAGGAGAGGGCTACCCCCACCCCAGACCTACCTCATTCCTGTCGTGGGCAAGTTTTCCTGGAGAGACTCCCTACCCCTGGAGTGGCCCACAGAGGCTCCCCACCCACCCTCTCCTCCAGCTCCAGGTGTGTGAGGAAGGAATTCTGAGGTGTGTCCCAGAGAGCAGTAAAAGTCTGTCTGGGAAACTTACTTTTCACATGCCTCTGATCCAGGAGCCGGGGAGAGACAGGACCATTGACCACACTTTGGGGAAATACTGTTTGAGCAGAAGTATGGCATGCCTCCCCACAGCTCCAGGAGGGGCCAGGAAGTCTGTTTTTGCCTCCCTCTGCCATCAGCCTTTCCTGTCACATCCCAAAGTTCAGGAACCATTGCCCCCCTCAGACCAGAGTGGAGACCATTTTGGATATTTTCTGGAAAAAAGATGCCCGAAGGACATGTCAGGCGATGTGATGAGGGCTCAGAAAGCTGCTCGTGGTTAGAACAAGTTTGTTCCTAGAGGCTGTGCAGGGATGGAGGGAAATCCCAGTGGCTGTCATGGGGAGGATGTGATGATAGTGGGATGTAGTGAGCTATCTTGTCAGTAACCTTCTGCTTCCTGCTTCGAGTCAGACCAAGCCCCTGACTTGCTGGCACTGGGGGCGTCCAAGCCTCGTTTTCCTTATCTTCCCATCAGAGCTAAAATAGTCAAAAGAATTCAATCAAATTCATATACACAGCATTCAGCGCAGGAGCGGGCTGGCTTTGGGGCAGCTCAGCACATACTGTTCTTTAGATTTCTTTTTTGTTTTGTGCTAGGGCTGAAAACCTGTGCATACTAAGCTCTGAACCACCTTCCCAGTCCTCAATCTGAGTTTGTTTGTTTGTTCCAGGCAGGGGTCTCTGTTCCTCTGCCTGGCCTCAAATATGCCAAGCAGCCCATGCTGCCCTTCAATTCACCATCCCCCTGCCTAGCTGTCTGAGGTATATGCACTATCACACATGGCTCTGGCCCTTCTGTCGGGGGTGGAGAATCTAGATGCCCTCTCAAGGAGAGTTCGCTGTTTTTCTTTCCGGGACAGATTCCTAAGTCCTAGAGCTATGTTGAAGAGTGGCATGTTATCAGTCACTCCAGTGACTGGGGAAGTCCTAATGGTTGGAGGAAATTCCCTGGCCTGTGAGCAATATGCTTATGAAGCTGGGTCATGTGTGTACACGGTGTTTGTCAGAAGGAGGTTCTAGCCGTGACTGTGGAGTGAATGAATTCATTATCAGGGAGATGAGTCAGCTCTACCTGTGGCTGGGTCTTGGGATAATGTAGGGGAAAAATGATGGCCAGTAACTGTCTAGACTAGAGAAACATGGAGGCTAAGGGTGTGTGTGTGTGTGTGTGTGTGTGTGTGTGTGTGTATGTGTGTGTGCGTGTGCGCGTGGGCAATGGCCAAATTAGAAATGGCTTTAGTAAATGCCATAGAAAGCTCTAGAACTGGAGAGAGGCACCTGCCTTCCCAGTCAGCACTGATCAGAGCTACGGGACAGGATTGACCCCAGAAAGTTGAATTTTTTTTCCCAAACCCAAAATGGATGATAGCCACGGGCTGTGAGTGCTCTGTCGATGCCCACAGGGCCCACATGTAAGGCCTGTCTGGCTGCTTGCTTCCATCCTGCGGAAGTGGAGACACCACAGTCCTCTACCAAGTACTGGGTGCTCAGGAGGTAGAGGGGGTGGGGCCCTAGCACCCACAGCCCCAGTGGCCTCCCCTGAGCCCTGACATCTTCAGACAGGAAGCTGTGGTGAGGCCAGAAGGTTCCTAGGCAGAGGGGTGGTGTCATGGTGGCAGTGGGGTGTGCAGACACCACCCAGAGAGTCTCGTCTAGTCTTAGAGGCGCACAGAGGCATGGGGAGCTGTGTGAGAGAATTAATGGAGGGGAGCAGCTGCTAAGACAAGGTCAGGACAAGAGGGGCCATTACAGCCCTGGAGCTGGGACCACGTCAGGCCTAGAGTAAGCCAAGTTGGGCAGGTGCCGTGGTCGCATGTCAAGAAGGGACTTCCCTGTCTCTTCCTGTCCCTAGGAGGGAAGGAGGGGGTGCAGAGGGGGCCCCAGCAAAGCTCCTAAAAGTGGGTTCCTCCTTCAGCAGCTTCCCCTTCGCACACTGCCAACAACACCCCTTCTCGGACCAATGCCCTCCAGTAGATTTGGGGAGCACTGTGTCCTGAGGACATGCCATCCCTCAACACAGCTCTAGGTCTTAGGAACCCTGTCCCGGAAAAGGAACATTGTCAAGGGAAAGCCCCACTCCACAGAGGAAATACGTCAGGTGGGGTGACAGCCTCACTTCCACCTGTCTCCCAGACTGCAGGAAAATGGGTAGGACTTCAGTGGGGCTCTGGCCCACAGCCCCATTCCTCACTAGAACCAAGGGCATGAAGGAGAGTATGGACAGGCGACTTGGCATCTTCATGGGCAAAACAGGATACCAGAGCAACCTAGTGGGTGGGAGGCCCCCTTAAGGGGTTCAGAGATTCAGGGGTTGGAATTTGCACCCAGGTCATTAACCTACCTTGGAAATTTCTGTTTCAGTATTGTAACCACAATGGCAGTGGTCACACCTCTGCCCAGCCCCTAAGTCCCTTTGTTTCCAAATCAGGGCAGAGCCGGTTGGTCACCCTCTCCTGGATAAGGGTATTAAGACTTAGGAAGGAGAGCTCTAGGCTCCAGAATGTGTGTCCAAGTCATGCCCTGCCGCTGATTCAGTCCAGAGAGGGTAGGTGTCCAGTACCCACCCTCCAGGGTAGCTGGGGCGGCAGCAGTACCTAAATTCCTTGTCTTTTTTTGTTTTTCAAGACAGTTTCTCTGTGTAGCCCTGGCTGTCCTGGAACTCGCTCTGTAGACCAGGCTGGCCTCGAACTCACAGAAAACTGCCTGCCTCTGCCTCCCGAGTGCTGGGATTAAAGGCGTGTGCCACCACCGCCCTGCTCAAATTCCTTGTGTTTATGAAAGGCCCACATGGAATCCTAAGAAAAGCCAGGCCGGGCAGAATGAAGCCTGAGAAGGAAATAGGGTCTCAGCTGGCCCCCATTCCCTCACTAAGGCCCCTCTGTTCTTGAGACAGCTGTTTATACCACCATTCTCCTGTCAAACTTGCCAGGGCTGGGGTGATGTCCTAATTTCGTGTTCTGTTGCTGTACAGAAGCAACTTTGGAGGAAAAAGGGACTCATTATATTTACAGGCTCTGGTCTATCATTAAGGGAGGCCAATGCAGAAACCCAGGACAGAAACCAGAGGCAGGAACCGAACCAGAGACCATGGAGGAGTGCTATCTACTGGCTTGCTCAGCTATCTTTCTTTCTTTTTTGGGGGTGTGGGGAGGGGGGTTCGAGACAGGGTTTCTCTGTGTAGCTTTGTGCCTTTCCACTCTAGGCTGGCCTTGAACTCACAGATATCCGCCTGGCTCTGCCTCCCCAGTGCTGGGATTAAAGGCGGGCGCCACCACCGCCCGGCTCAGCTATCTTTCTAACATAACCCAGGACTACCTGCTCAGTGGGCACCACCCACAATAGGTTTAACCCTCCTCAATCAACTGGCAATCAAGATAAGGCACCATAGACATGCCCACAGGCCAATCTGATGGAGGCAATTGTCAACTGAGGTTCCCCGTTCCCAGATGTGTCCAGCTGACAACCAAGATTAGTTATCACAGGTGCACAGAAATGAAGCTCTCCCCGCTGCCTTCTGGGGGAGGTTGAACAAAAAGCACCTGAATGCCCTTTATCATTTGCAGAGACTATTAGCTTTTGGGGTAAGTCTTTTCTTCTGTCTGTTTGTTGGTTTCTCTAGCTGGAAAAGGTAGGTAACCAATGCCTACCTTGTGTGGTGGTTGTGTGGAATGATAAATTCATCCCATAAATTGTTCTGAATGGGGAGGGAAGGGCTCTGTGATTTAGAGTGTATACTATACTTGTAGAGGACCCGAGTTTGTTTCCCAGCACCCATGTCAGGCGGCTCACAACTGCCTGGAAATCCAGCTTTAGGAGACCCAAAACCCTCTTCTGGACTCCATAGGCATCCACATTTTCAAGTGCGCAGACCCACTCATTGATGACAAAATTAAGTTTTTTTTTTTTTTTTATTATAATTTATGTTTATTTCACGTGCATTCACATTTGGCCTGCATGTATGTCTGTAAAAGTGTTGGATTCCCTGGAACTGGAGTTACAGACAGTTATGAGCTGTGGTTGCTGGGAACTGAACCTGGGTCCTTTGGAAGAGCAGCCAGTGCTCTTAACTGCTGAGCCATCTCTCCAGCACCCAAATTTCAGTTTTAAAAAAGCATTTTGAAGCCAGGCGGTGGTGGCGCATGCCTTTAGTCCCAGCACTCGGGAGGCAGAGGCAGGCTGATCTCTGTGAGTTGGAGGCCAGCCTGGGCTACAGAGTGAGTTCCAGGAAAGGCGCAAAGCTACACAGAGAAACCCTGTCTCGAAACAAAAATGTTTTGATGGGGTAAACATTCACAGATAAATGTCACTCTCATTAAATATCCTTGTCCCAAAGACTCACCTGCTCTTACAGCTCCATGTCATAAGGAAGCTGAAGGTGGGATTCACTCCTAGTGGGAAAGCCTTTGTGGGGGATTCTGGGTGCTTTTAGAGTGACTGGGCAGGCAGCTGACCTTGGCAGTGGGGACTAAGCTGTCTGGCACTGCCCAACTGTGACCTTGACAGGGCTGCCTCCCCTCAGCCACCTGGGCTCTTAACAAGAGCTCTTCCGGCCCGGTGGCCAGCTTACCTCCTGGGTGCTGCTTGAATTAACTTGGGTCAGGAAGTCAAAGGCAGACACCACCAAAGGGTTTAGCTTTTCCCCTTTCCTCAATTTTTACTGTGCTCACCCGACTTCCAAGGCTTGCAGTCGTTCCCCTCCCCACACACACACTTAGGGGAAGAAACAAAGTCATAAAAGTCATGTGACATCAGATGGTAAGATGTATTTTAAAGCAAAAAAGAAAAAAAAGAAGAAGAAAAAGAAAACCATTGTTATGGTACAGGTGGACACCAAGAGGCCATTGGAAAGGTTTCCTAGAGGAGGTGATATTTCTGCATAGACCCAAAAGTAATGAGAGAGAGAGAGGTGAGGGAGGGAAAGGGAGAGAGAGAGAAAGCATCAGCCAGCTGCAACCTGTTGAGAGAACCTTCTGGAAGAGGGAACAGCAGTGTGTGTGAACACTCTCCGCCCACTGTGGTTCCTTTTTCTCCGACCCACAGCAACCCGACTCCACCCACACCTCTCCCCATATCTCTGACTTTACAGTAATAGTGGAGCTGTAGATGCTCAGCCCAGCTCATCTCGGCCCTCATCTCTGCTGCCTCCTGAACCACAACAAGCCAACAATTAGCTGGGATTTCCTGAATGTCTCCTGGGGGCCGGGAATTCAGAAGGATTGCAGTGGCCAGTTTCTGTCCTCACAGTGTGCCCTGCCTGCAGGCCAGACAGTAAACAGGAACCTGTCTGAACCGAGCAGAATGGGACACACTTGGAAGCCATGCTAAGAGCTGGGAGGGCCTATCAGAGGAGGTGTCCTTCAAAGTCACAGCAGGTGACACGCAGAGAAAGACACAGTACCTGGACCTCATTTTGTAACTGTTGGTGGAACCCTCTAGACAAAATTTTGGAAGAGAGTGTGTTGTTATTCTACACTATGCACACCATTCCTAACCCCACCTACAACTTAGAGGCCCAGAGCCTGTCTTTACACAATACAAAATAAAAGCTGTTAATTTGCATTAATTCCACTTAGAAGGTTTGGGGTTGGCTCCTGACTCTGTGTTGTTAGGCAAATTGCTTCTCATCTGTGAAACTGAGCCCCTGTATATGAAATCTGAGTATAGTTACTATAGTTATCCCCCAGTACACACAAAGGATGGGTTCCAAGACCCCCATCCATACCTCCATTGAGACTCAAATTCAAGATCCTTATAGATAGTACACCATCCATATGGCACATCTTCACATAACCTTTCAGTTACCCCTGGGTTACTCAGGATACAATATCAGTTCTATGTAAAGAGTTGCTACCTGCTGGGTGACGGTGGTCACACCTTTAATCCCAGCACTCGGAGGCAGAGCCAGGTGGATCTCTGTGAGTTCGAGGCCAGCCTGGTCTACAGAGTGAGATCCAGGACAGGTTCTAACACTGCACAGAGAAACCCTGTCTTGAAGGAAAAAAAAAAAGAGAGAGAGTTTTGATTTTATTATTTAGGGAATGTAACAAGAAGTCTGTATTTGTTCTGTACAGATACAGTGTTTCTAACTGTTGCCAGTGGAAGTTGCTTCTGTAGACATAGGTGAGGGAGACCAGCCCCCACTTTTCCCCCCAAATTACTCTTGAGGAGGGAGAAGTGAGAAATAGTTAGATAGAAATATAGAGGAGACAGTTAGAAACATAAGATAGCCTCCAGGGTTGGGGGAGGGGGGAGCTGGGTCAAAACCCACTAACCCCTTCTGTCTCTTCTAAAGGGCTTTTATGGGAATGCCAAGGGGTGGAGCAAAAGATCTCCCCCCACCACAGCCAAGTGCAGACCCTTCCAGACACCTGGTAAACACACACGTGGACCAGCCATGCCCTAATGCAGCCCTGCTGTGTAAAGCAAGCTCCGATCTCACTAGGAAACTTTTGTGGGGTCCAAAGATACTAGGTTGACAGTATTTATACTTTCCCTTTCATATTGGGATGTAATTAAGGGCATCTATTTTTGAAGAATTGTTTATGTGTATGAGTGTTTGCCTGCATGTACTTATGTGTAGCACATGTGTGCCTGATGCCTAAGGGGATCGGAAGAGGGAATCAGATTCTCTGGGACTAGAGTTAACTGAGCCATGTGAGTACTGGGCACAGAACTTGGGATCTCTGCAAGAGTAACAAGTACTTCTTCATTTTAAATTAATGTTTAGTATGTACGTGTGTCTGTGTATTTGTTTGTGGGTGTGTGCATGTGACGGCAGGTACCCCTAGAATCCAGAGAAAGGCATTGGATCTCCAGGAGCTGGAGTTATAGGCAGTGGTAAGCTGGGAATCGAACCCAGATCCTCTATAAGATCAAGTGCTCTTAGCCGCTGAGCCATCTCTTCAGCCCCTGTGAAGAACCCTTAAAGATGAATAGGCAGCCGGGCGGTGGTGGCGCACGCCTGTAATCCCAGCACTCGGGAGGCAGAGGCAGGCGGATCTCTGTGAGTTCGAGGACAGCCTGGGATACAGAGTGAGATCTAGGAAAGGTACAAAGCCACACAGAGAAACCCTGTCTCGAAAAACCAAAAACCAAAAACAAACAAACAAACAAAAAAAAGGCAAACTAGGGGCTGGAGAGATGGCTCAGTGGTTAAAAGCACTGGCTCCTCTTCCAGAGGACCGGAGTTCAGTGCTGCGCAGCACCCACATCAGGCAGTTAGTTCACAGCTGCCTGTATTTCCATCTCCATGGATTCCAACACCCTGGCCACCAGACATAACATGGCTACACAAATATACACATAAATAAAATTTTAAAAATATCCATGCAGGCAAAACATTCACACCTGTTATGATGTCATGAACGAAAATGGCCCCCATAGCTCATGTTTAAATGCGTGGTCCCTAGTTAGTGGAACTGTTTGAAAAGGATTAGGAGGTGTGGCCTTGTTGGAAGAGGTGTGTCACTTGGGGACTGGGCTTTGAGGTTTCAAAAGCCTAAGCCAGGCCCTCCCTACAACTTGCAGACCTGTTAGCTATTTCTCCAGCACCATGCCTGCCTGTGCAATGCCATGCTTCTCACCTTGATGATAATGAACTAAGCCTCTGAAACTGTAAGCAAGCCCCAATTAAATGCTTTCTTTTAAAAGTTGCCTTGGTCATGGTGTCTCCTCACTATACTAGAACAGTAACTAAGACGTACATAAAATAATTTTTTAAAATGCATGCTATAAGAAGGAAAAGTAGAGAGATGAATGCTGTGAAAAAGGACATAATGTGGTCTGGATGTTTACACACAAAATACAAAGCTGTTTGGGGTGCTATGCACCCATAATCTCAGAACTAGGGAAGCTGAGGCAGAAGCATCCAAATTTCCAGGTCAGCATGTGCTGTATAGGAAACTCCTGTGTCAAGCAGTAGAGGGCCTGGGGAGCCACTGAGTGTAGCGACCTAACCAGAATATTGTTTTAAGATCTATCTAGAGCCGGGCAGTGGTGGTGCACGCCTTTAATCCCAGCACTCGGGAGGCAGAGGCAGGCGGATCTCTGTGAGTTCGAGGCCAGCCTGGGCTACAAAGCGAGTTCCAGGAAAGGCCCAAAGCTACACAGAGAAACCCTGTCTCAAAAAAACAAAACAAAACAAATCTATCCAGCAGCCAGGTGGCAAGTGGCTTTATTGAAGGACTGTAGGAGATCAGGGAAGAGGTGGTACAAGAAGTCACCGGTAGCTGGGTGAGGTGGTGCACACCTTTAATCCCAGCACTTGGTAGGCAGAGGCAAGTGGGTCTCTGAGTTCAAAGCCAGTCTAGTCTACTTAGATCCAGGACAGCCATGGCTGTATGAAACGTCATCTCAAAAAAAAAAAAAAAAAAAAAAAAAAAAAGGCATTGTTAGTTTGAAAAGGATGGCATGGGAGTAGGGTCACTTAGCAAGCAACAGACAGATCCAAGCTGTGCCCAACGCTCTCTGCGGTGGCAGCTGCCAGCCTGGCATAGCAATTAATCACTTGAAATGTAGCTAATGCAACCAAGGAACTCATTTTTTTTCTTGTTAATTAGTTGACATTCAAATAGTCACATAGGGTTGGGAAGCTGCCCTGTTGAATACACAGGCCTAGAAAGACATTGACAGAGACTTAGAAGACTGTCTATGGTCGTATGTGGGGGTAACATCCTGAGCCAGTGTCCCAGTGTCCCACAAGGGTGCCTCCTAGTTGTTGTGGGGAGGGAGGTTGAAGTCGAGCACCCCTTTCTCCCATGTGGAGGGGACCTGGACTGAAGGATAGATAGCATGGATACTTTCCCTGGCCCAGCTCTCACGATGGCCACTGCATACTCTGATAAGCCCCATACATTAGAAGGATGTTGGCTGGTGGCATCCCACAAGACAGGTTTTATTACTTTTCCATGTCCCAGATTGAATGGGCTGGTATGTACCTGTAATACCAGCAAGACTTGGAGGCAGCTGGGTCAGGAGTTCAGGACCAGACTGGGATACATGAAACCCTGTTTTAAAAAACAACCCACAGAGGCTGGAGAAATGGCTCAGAGGTTAAGAGCACTGGCTGCTCTTCCAGAGGTCCTGAGTTCAATTCCCAGCAACCACATGGTGGCTCACAGCCATCTGTATGTAATGAGATCTGGTGCCTTCTCCTGGCCTGCATGTATCCCTGCAGGCAGAACACTGTATGCATAATAAACAAATCTTAAAAAAATAAATAAATAACCTTTAGGGGTTGGGGATTTAGCTCAGTGGTAGAGCGCTTGCCTAGCAAGCACAAGGCCCTGGGTTCGATCCTCAGCTCTAAAAAAAAAAAAAAACAACAACAAAAAACCCCCACATATATGCACACATGTACACACACACACACACACACACACACACACACACACACACACGTCATGTAAAAAAAAAAGTTAAGAAGGTAAGTCTGACCATGCCTTTAATCCCAGCAAGGGTTAAATCTCTTGAGTTTGAGACCGGCCAAGTCTTACATGGTGAGACTGTCTTTAAAAACAAAACAAACAGAAAGAAAGGGGATGGGGAGATGGCTCAGAGAATGAGAGCATTGGCTGCTCTTCCAGAGGCCCTGAGTTCAATTCCCAGCAACTACATGACAGCTCACAACCATCTGTAACTCCAGTCCCAGGGGATCTGACGCCCTCTTCTGGACTCCAATGGCACCATATGCATGTGGCGCATAAACATACATTCAGGCAAAACACTCATACCCATGAAATATGTCAAATTTGAAAAGTTAGACGCTGCAGGTTTAAGATTTATTTATTTATTATGTACACAGAAGAGGGTGGAAGCTGCAGATTTAACCTGGGTCCTTTCTGCAAGAAAGATCCTAGCCAGTGCGCTTAACCACCAAGCCATCTCTCCACGCCCCCCAAAAGAAGTTCATTTTTAAAAACTGTTTAGATTTATGTGCATCAGTGTTTTGCCTCCACTGTGTGCACCACATGTGTGTCTGGCACCCCAGACATCAGGACAGGATTTCAGATCCCCTATAATAGTGGATGGTTATGAGCCACCATGTGGATGCTGGGAACAGAACCTGGGTCCTCTGCAAGAGCAGAAGTGCTCTTAACCGCCCAGCCAACTATGTAGTCCCAGTAAATCAGTTAAGACAATAAAAAAAAAAAAAAGAATGAAAACCTGGTCACTAGGGTAAAGGTTAACAGCTGAAATATCACTTATACTTGCTGGGAGAGGGAAAATCGGTTTTCTCCAATAGTATATCAGCCTGGGTCTATCAGCTGCTCCAGGACAGACCTCAGACCTCATGTTCAGGAGGAGTTGACCAATATTTAATGGACTCCATTGGTTTTGTTTGCTTGTTTTATTTTTTGGTATGCTTTTATTTGGTTACAGTTTGAGTTTTTTTTTGTTGTTGTTGTTGTTTTGGTGGGGGGTAGTTTTGTTTTCTTGGTTTTGGGAATGTTTGTTGTTGTACTGAGTTTGTTTTTTGAGAAAGGAATTAAAAGTTGTATTCGTTCAAAGGGGGAGGGGAAGAGTGTGATCAAAATATATTTAAATTTAAAAATTGCTTTCATGAATGAAAAATAATAAAAAAGCAACTCTCAAATCACTAATACCATTTTTCAACTAAAGAAAGAATTAAAAATAATCGAAAGAAAGGAAAATTAAGAGATGTTGATGTTCCCGGTGGAGACTCAGCTCCCACAGGTGACTTGTCTAAGTCACACAGCAAGTGAGGGACAGCTGAGGTCTGAACTTGTATCTTACCTGCCTCTGGTGCCCAGGACTTTAGGAGCTGTGCTTTGGTGGAGCTGGCTGAGGATATAAAACCAGGCAGGAGAGAGGGGACCTGTGCCCTGTTACCCATGGGAGACCAAGGGTGTAAATTATCCTGACTGGAGTGCAGGCTGGCACCACCCAGAAATATGGGGACAGGGCTGGACAGGCATCTCCTGGGCCTCCACATTCCTTGTAGTAGATGGACATCACGTCTATACAGAGGCGGCTGAGTGAGGGTCATTGATGAGTTCTAAAGGCATTCCATAGTCTGTGGGAATTTTAAAAGACCTTTGCATGGTGACTCAAGATAGCGTTTCATCCTGGCTGGTTCCTGGACTAGGAAAAAAAAAGCTGACCTTTCTGGTGTAATGGGTGAATCCTGAATTCAGAATGGATCAAGGATGGGGTCAGTGTGACTTGCTGGGCTTGGTGCCAGTACCATGACAAGCTATTCTGAGGCACTCTGCTGTGAGAGCTATGGGGGTTGCCTGTGTGCAGTTGATCAAGCAGGTGAGCCACACACAAACAGTGATGCTCAGAAGGGTTCTCTGCATTCTCCCGTGCAGTCTCTCTGGAAGTTTAAAACTGTGGACACAACACGTTTCCGGCTAGCCATGATGGTGTATGCCCAGCACACAGGCAGGTATACCCAGCAGAGGTAGGCAGGTGGTTGTGTGTTTGAGGTTAGCTTGGTCCATATAGAAAGTTCTGGGCTAGCCAGGGCTACATAGTAAGATCCTAAGTCAAACTGGGTGGTGGTGGTGCACACCTTTAATCCCAGCACCGAGAGGCAGAGGCAGGTGGATCTCTGAGTTTGAGGCCAGCCTGGTCTACAGAGTGAGCTCCAGGACACCCATGGCTGCACCGAGAAACCCCGTCTTGAAAATAAAAAAAAATAAAAATATAAAAATTGAGTTCCCTCCAAATTTCACAAAAGCATAATGAGCCATACCCAGGCCCAGCTTCTAGGTTCCGATTGGACTGGGCCTATGGAAGGCTGTCTCTGGGACTGTCACATGTCCCCAGGTGGGCGCCAGGTGCAATAGGATCTGATCTGACTGCCTCCCCCCCCCAGATGTGGTGATCAATGTGCCTGTTCCTACCTCGTTACCATTTGCAAGAGTGGGCAGGAGGGATCCAGGCAGCTGCCCCAGAACCAAGGAGGCTGGAGCCAGCACATGCTTCTGGGCCTTGGAGGTATCTGGATGGCAAAAATCCCAGATCTGGGTCTCAGGCTTGACAGGCAGGGGAGCACACCCGTCCCTGGCAAGAACAGCTGCAGTTTACAGTTCTCGGTCTCAATCAGCTGAGCGCATGGGCTTGATGGCATATAATCTATTCCCCCTTCCCCAGTCCTGTCCATTTTATAAATAAGGAAACTAGGCCCTGAGGTCATCCCCCACTCCATCAAAGGCCAGACAGGGACCCCAGGCAGACAGGGGTTCATGTCTCTAATCCCGCTCTGGTTTCAGGGCAGGAGGACTATGATCGGCTGCGGCCACTGTCCTACCAGAACACCCACCTCGTCCTCATCTGCTACGATGTCATGAACCCCACCAGCTACGACAATGTCCTCATCAAGGTAAATCCCGCCTGCCTCTTGAGAGTAAGGGCCAGCTGCAGAGTGGCCTCCGCCCTGATAACCCTGCTTTCTCCCTCCTCAGTGGTTCCCCGAAGTCACCCATTTCTGCAGAGGGACCCCCATGGTTCTCATCGGCTGCAAGACAGACCTGAGGAAGGATAAGGAGCAGCTGAGGAAACTCCGGGCAGCCCAGCTGGAGCCCATCACCTACACACAGGTGAGCCAGGGTCCCAGCTACCACTCAGGTTCACGACCCCTGAACAGCCATATAGCCAGAGACCACCTGGGCCTTGGTCTTCTCAACCGGAGTGCCTTAGCAGGCACTTAGGAGTCATCCAAAAAAACAAAATCAAACAAACAAACAAAACCTAATACGGGGCACACCTTTAATCCCAGCACTCGGAAGGCAGAGGCAGGCAGATCAGAGTTTGAGGCCAGCCCAGTCTACGGATTGAGTTCCAGGACAGCCAGGGCTACACAGAGAAACCCTGTCTCAAAAAAACCAAACCAACCAACCAAACCAACAAAAGCTAATAGTCCATGCACGATGTTGCGCATGTTCAATCCCAGCACTCAGGAAGCAGAAGCAGGCGGATCTCTGTTGAGTTCCAGGTCAGCCAGGGCTACACAGTGAGACCCTGTCTCAAATAAATAGAAAGGAATAGGCACTAATAATGGTAAAACCAACGTTTTTTATTTCACTTCACCGGCAAACTTGGTCGTTGAGTTTGGAACCAACAAGGGACAGAAGCCTGAGATGTAGCTTGCCTCAGGTCTCAGAACTCAGCTCCCCTTCTACTGAAAGCTAGGGAGAGGAGAGGGCGGGGGGGGGGGGGGGGGGGGGCAGTAAGGGGTCTCCTCCATCCAGCCACACAAATCCCAAACTGGCCAGCACCCAATCAAGCTAGTTTTCCAGCTCTGGAGAGCCTCCAAAGCTAGCCCAAACTCCTAAGACTCTGGGGGTGGGGTGGGGTGGGTGTGTGTGTGTCAGGAGGCCCCAGGCCCTCATCTAATTAATACTGCCTCCCCTCACCCCCTCCCAGGGCATGACAGCCTGTGAAAAGATACGAGCCGCACTGTATCTGGAATGTTCCGCCAAGTTTCGGGAGAATGTGGAAGACGTCTTCAGGGAAGCTACCAAGGTGGCCCTCAGTGCCCTGAAGAAAGCACAGAGGCAGAAAAAACACAGGACCTGCCTGCTGCTGTGACGCTGGGGCGGACAGCCCTGAGTGGAACTGTTGTGGCCAGGGACCCGGGCCTGGGCTCCTGCTGGGGGATTTTGCCCCCATCAGAGCCCTATAGTGCCTGGCCATCTGGGGCTAGACTCTTGGAACATTCTGGAACTGTCCCCACTTGGGTTCACGATGTAGTTCAATGGTGAATGACTGGCGCCAGACCCACCCATGTTCCTCTACGCTGGGACTGGCACTTGACCCCAGGTCACAGGAGGGCTCTTGTAACGGCTCCTTCTTATCCCAGCCATGTGTGTTTCCCTTTCCAAACCCAATTCATGCTTGAAACTCAGAAGGGCATTGAGATGTGGGCAAATGGGGGTATGCAATGCTGTTCAGAGTCTCCAGCCCGGTCCTCTGACACGGTCCCCCTGAGCTCCTGAGATAGGCTCAGCGACATCCTCCAGCCTATTCCTTCTTCCCCTCAGGAACCCGGGGCCACAGCCTATCAGGAGACCACAGGCAGCAAGCCGGACATGGGGCTGGCACCAGCTGCTCCCTCTGTACCACACTCAAGACTTTTGTCTTAGCCTGAGACACATGTTCAGGGGAGAAGAAAAATCTCTCAAAATGTCAAAATATACTCAGGCCAGCCAGGCCTCCCATCTGATCCCTGCTCCAGGTTTCACCTGGAAAGCCCCAGCTGACTTCCACTGGGGACCCCTGATGGACAGTGCCCATGCCCCCATCGGGGGCCTCAGGCAAATGGGCTGGCTCTCTTCTTAGACCATTCCCTATCTGTCAATGGCCAAGACTAGGTCATTTAAGTAGTCAAGCTCCCCATCTTCCGCCTCAGTCTCTGCTTCTACCAGGATGTGGGGCTCAGGAATGGACTACCCCTGCCCCCTTCCAGAACTGACATGACACTGGACAACTTTCCAGAACTGGCCTGCTGACCACCAGTGTCTACTACAGCAAGGTTTTTGAATTCTGACATTCCTTCCGGGAAGTCTAGGGTCTGCATTTCAGAACTTTTCAAGCCAAGTATCCCAGGTGGCTTTAGTGCCCCCAAGAGGAAGTCAGCATCTCCCAAGAAGAAACCATGGCCTTGGCTGGCCCATCTGTCCTAGTACCTCTTGACTCAGCCCCTAAAGTCAGGTTGCCAAGGAAAGAGACTTCTGATCCCCTTCCCCAAGTGCCCCAAAGCCCTGCTGTCCTCTGCAGAACCAAGCAAGGACCTCTTGTTCTCTTAGAACCCAAGACCTTGTGGATAAATTATCGTGTATGTAGGGCAGAGGTCAACAAACCACAGCCCGTGATCCACACATGGCCACTGCCTGTTTTTGTAAATAAAGTTTTATTGAACCGCCACAATTAGACAAGGGCAGTTTTTGCTCCACACCTGCAGGCTGAGGTAATCGCAGGACTAACCCACAAAGCCTAAAATACTCATGTCTGGGCTTTAATGGGAAAAGTTTGCTGACTCCTCATCTGGGGCAGTCCTGGGTACCTGCAAAGGGTAAGCCAGGGGACCCAAGGACAGGAGACCAAGGACAGAGGTAGGGCAGGGATGAAAGGAGGGGCGGGTTGTGGCCAGCAGGTGCCTGATCTTGCCCTTTGGGAATGTTGCCAGGTCTTTCCATTTTTTTGTAAGGTAAACAGAAATCTGGATTCTTAGGTGGACTCTCAGTGTGGGGGAGGCGAGATCTCTCTCTCTTTTTTTTTAAACACAGAACTCAAGAATTTTAAACTCCTGTGAGGACCAAATGAAGCATATCTGAGGACGCCAGCTGTGAAGTCGGGTCTGAGCAGGCAGCTGAGGCCCATGGGTGGGAAGAGACAGAACATTCAGCTGGACCTGTTTGCGTCTCCACCCTGGCTGCTCCCTGGATCTCACAGGGTGGCAACAGCCCTTAGACCCTCTGAGGTGGAGAGAGGCAGGGGATGGATGATCTCCTACCGTGGGCTTAAGTTCCAGTCACACTGGGTCTAGGTCCTAAGTCAAGGACTCACAGCCAGCTTGTGAAGGAAGGCTGAATGAAGGGCGAGCCCAGGGGAACGCAAACAACCCAGAGGCTGGGCGCCCTCTGGTGGAGACCATGCTTAAAACCCTGCCACCTGCCGCAAGGGGAAGAGACCTCTAGGTCCTGAGTAGGTAGCCCACTTGCCCCCAGTGGCCGGCATGCAGGCGATTCAGGAGACGCAAAGCAAGAGACAAGACAGGCAGGTTCTCTGAGAACTTAAATACTCCCTCATCACAGAGGGTGGAGGATATGGAGGGGGGGTATCTTACAACAGAGGTGGTGGCCCAGGGGAGGGGGCTCCACAGGATGCTGAAAGTTTCATTCCACCCGGTGCCTGGGCCACAGTAAATAGCAGGTCAGCTAATGCCAACCCCCCATGAGGCACATCTAAACCCGGGGAGGGGTTCCCTGAGGCTTTTCGCCCCTCCCTGGAAGACAGACACAGGTATGGCCACTGCCATTACCCAGAGCTGCAGGGAAGGCCTCGGATTCCAGGGAAGTGGGGGAAGACCCGGCAGCGTTAAATACGGTATAAATAGGGAGCTGGGGCAGGTCAACACAGTGCGCGCAGGCGCCCTTCACATTCCTCATGTCTGGCCAGGGACCAGGGCCTTGGTCCTGCCCCCAGTGCTGCTGCTGGCCCCTGAGATGCTGCTGTCCACGGCTACCAGTGATGGGCAGCCAGGCTGCTGACTATAACCTCCAGCAGCCTTAATTCCCAAGGCCCCCAGGCCCAAGAGTCCAGCGGCTCATGGCTGCTTTGTCTTGTTTCTGTTCTTCTGAAGTTTGGTATGCACAACTTTGAGTGTGGTGAGGAAGTTGCCAAGGAAGAGGATGAGGAAGGTGAGGGCCAGCACAAATACCTGGTCCATTCAGAGGTGCAGCACCCAGCAATGCCCGGGGCGGGGGCGGGAGGAAGGAGAAGCTTGAGTCAGTTCCCCCGCAGAAGAACCTGCCTCTAACCTCAGCCCCAGACCCTTAGCACAGCCATAGGAGGGGCCAGCAAACGGAAGTAGGTGAATAAGGTGAGTCCCCAAGGTCAGGACTCTGGGGAGGTGGGGTAATTATCCTCCTTTGTTCAACGACACTAGGGGCCCCTTGACCTCTTGAATTCCTTCCTTCTATTTCCTCTCAGGTCCCTGCAGCCGAGAACTCTGGGCAGCAGGAACCGAGAACCAAAAAAAAAAAAGGGTCCTCCCCAAGGCAGCCCGGGCCTCTTCAAGCCCCCCACTCCCTACCCACAGACAGACAGACAGACACATGTAGGCATGTACCTGCCATTCTTTGCATTCCTCCTGGCTGGAGAGCTCAAACAACGTGACGGCATTGTAGAGCTGCCAGAACTGGAGACAAGGAGACAGGCACCACTCACCCATCAGTTTCCCTGCAGATCCATGTGGAAAGCCGGGGAGATGGACCAGGCTCCCCAGCATCCAAGACCGACTACCTGCAACCCTGACACCCCCGGCCCATGGAATCCCAAGTGTCTCAGACACAACACTGCGAGCGCACGCACGCTTCTGAAGGGCCAGCTCTCACTTCTGTCCTACTGTCCCTAGATCCTAAGGAAATGGGGATGTGGCGGGGTGGGAGGGAGTAGTGTGTGTACCTGAGGCTTTCCACATCTTCAGAGGGACTGTCCCTATCCTGAACTATGGCCGCAAGCAGCGGAGAAGCTCCTGGACTCCCAGGAAGCTTTGAGGCTCGGGCATTAAATATATCCCAACAGGGAGCTAGGCTGGGGCGACATCTGTATGGGCGGGTATCTCATCCCAGATGCCTGGGGACAGATACCTTGTGAGGGAGGGGAGCCCCAAAGATCTTCTGTTCCCAGGGGTCATCCCTGACAGAGGTACCCACAAACAGGGGGACTCACATGGCCACAGAAAAGGAAAGGCAGGAGGAAGGTAAGGCCCCGCCACATCCAAGACTGGAACCCTTCTGTGGGAAGAGTTAAGAGGTTAAGTGTGTGTGACTACTTAAAAAACTACAGGGTCTCTCTGTTGTCCAGGCTGACCCCAAATTTCTGGGCTCGAATGATCCTCCCATTTCAGCCTCCCAAATAGCTGGGACTTCAGATATGTCCCACCATACCCAGCCTATGATATTGTGTATATTATAAAGTTCAGACAAAAAATACAGGCATTTCCGGCCTGGAGAGATGGCTCAGTGGTTAAGAGCACTGGCTGCTTTTCCCGAGAACCCAGGTTCAATTCCCAGCACGCACATGGCAGCTCACAACTGTCTGTAACTCCTACAAATATATATGCAGGCAAAAACCAATGTACATAAAACATAAACTAATTTTTTTTTTTTTTTTGAGCTGAGGATCGAATCCAGGGCCTTGCGCTTGCTAGGCAAGCACTCTACCACTGAGCTAAATCCCCAACCCACAAATTAATTATTTTACAAAATGTAGGCATTTCAAGGGTAAGGTTGAAAGACCTAGCACTCTGTTGCTACCACACTCGGTGGCTGAAACAGGATCCCTGATGAACTGTAAACAGCAAATGGGGTAAGAAATGGCAGCCCCAGCTGGGCAGTGGTGGCACAGGCCTTTAATCCCAGCACTCTGGAAGCAGAGGCAGGCGGATCTCTGTGAGTTCGAGGCCAGCCTGGTCTACAGAGTGAGATCCAGGACAGGAGCAAAGCTACACAGAGAAACCTTGTCTCGAAAAAACAAAAACAAAAACAAAAGGCAGCCCCAGTTTTGAGGCCTGGAAGTCTTGTGCCCTTCTGATAATGTGTCTCTATTGCAGGGAGGTCGATCAGTCTTCTCAGGTCTACCTGTTGCCCAGTTACTCACCCACCGTGAGGTCCAGGTGGTTCCTCTCCCCCAGGGCTCGCAATCTGTAGAGACAGCCCCTCTGGTAATAGTACTGTAGGAACTGAACACAGCCTGTAGGGGGAGCACATGCCCGGGCTCAAGGAAAACATACCCAAGGTCTCTCCCCCAAGGCCAATGTCCTTCTCAAATGGAGGCTGGTGGGTGGGCTGAGCAGAAGGACAGAGAGAGCACCCTGGCGACCTACTTTTTTATTTTAGTAAGGCACCACAGCCATGTTTCTATGTCACTACCTCACTTCACTGGCTGTTTCCCTCAGCACGGGGCCACTTCCTGTGCACTTCGACATTGCATGCAGCTCCCAGCATCGCCTCACGTAGCTTGCATTCCCAAAAGCATTTATTAAGTGCCTACTGCAAGCCTAGGACAATTCCAGAGGTTTCTAATCTGGTTGGTGCTCTGATGGGTCATTACATGTCTGAACTGCCCGTACTGTAAGGGATAAAGTGTGTTCAGACAAGCGTGAAAGACCGTGTTGGGGTGGTGGGAGATCTAGATTCCTGGCCAGGACTCTCTTCCCTCCCCTCCACACAGGCCAGGATGGACATCTTTCCGGGGACCTCATCATCATCATCATCATCATCATCATCATCATCAGTAAAATCCCTTGGGAAGCCAGGTCCCTCCCCCTAAGCTGGGCTTGAGCACTCACTCTGAAAAATGGAGAAGGCTAAAAACTGATTTCGAAACTTCTGATAAATGAGTCCATTAGGCCTGGAAAAAAAAAAAAAACACAACACACACATACACACACACACACACACACACACACACACACACACACACACACACACACAAAGGTGGGGCATGATGTAAAACCACTCATTCATACCCCGCCCCCCCCCCCTTTTTTTGCTTTCATTCCAACAGAAAGGGAAGAAAATATTTCAAAGGTAAAACAAAGTCCCAGATTCCTGTCCTTTGTCCTTGAGCTGACCAGGTCACACCCATCACCCTTTCTAAAATGAAGGGACATGACGATCACTCCGATTCCTCATGCCGCTCCCTGTCACCTCTGCCCCAGCCAACCGAAACTGTGAAAGAGTCCCCAGAAAGATCCCGGCCGTCTTGGCAGGACCCTGGCAGCTGGGCCTCTAACCCAGTTTTCCAGTTCACACTTGCTTTGTTCCTGACCTGCAAGGCAGTTCCCAGAACCCCTTCCCCAGGTACCAGCCCCGACCAAGCTCTGGCTCCACGGGGGAGGGGGGGGACTCACCATGTCAGCATCACTCCAGACAGGAACGTGGAGACGTAATGGTGGGACACCCACCAGCCTTTGATCCTTGGTGAGAAGGAGAGAAAGTTCAGATGAGGCAAGAAATGAGGACACCCTTCTGCTTCGTAACCTCAGAGCAGGGGCCGCCCTGCAGCTGGAATAAGAAATGGACTCAAGGGGGCTGGAGAGATGGCTCAGTGGTTAAGAGCACCGACTGCTCTTCCAGAGGTCCTGAGTTCAATTCCCAGCAACCACATGGTGGCTCACAACCACCTGTAATGACATCTGGAGCCCTCTTCTGGCCTGCAGGCATACATGCTGTATACATAATAAATAAATCTTTAAAAATAGACATTCATTTAAAAAAAAAAAAGAAAAGAAAAAGAAATGGACTCAAACCAGACCTTATCTCTTCCTGCAGAGGCACAGAAACCCAAACTACTTGCAGATTAGCCCAGGGACCTGTTCTGTGACCTACAGAACACATCCTCACCTAGCTCCCCAGCACTGAGATACTCCAAGCCTAAGCTACCCAGGGCCTATGACTGGCTGAACTATGTGCTCAGATTCCTATGCTGGAGCCGCATCCCCCTGGGCCTTCCGGCATGACTGCATCTGGAGAGGTAACTGAGGTAAAGAGGACACACGGGTGAAGCCTTCATCGACTGTCTTCGACCTAGTGCTCTGAAAGGGAAAGGCCCGGAAGACCAGAGCACAGAAGGAAGACCACACAGAACACAGGATGATGGGAAGGTAGCCATCTGTAAGCCAGGAGAGAGGCCCAAAACCAGCACTGATACAGACTTCCAGCCCTCAAAGCCACAGGAAAGAAATGCCTCTGTTTTTAATTTATTTTATTTGTTCATTCATTCATTTTAAGGAGGTGAGAATTCAACTCTGAGTGTTCATTTCCAATCTTAACTTTTATGTGCATTGTGTTTTTACCTGCAGGTATGTCTGTTTGAGGGCGTTGGATACCCTGGAACTGGAGTTACAGACAGTTGTGAACTGTCGTGTGGGTGCTGGGAAGTGAACCCAGGTCTTTTGGAAGAGTAGCCAGTGCTCTTAACCACTGAGCCATCTCTCCAGCCCCGCCTGTTTGTTCAGATGCCCAGTGTGGTATCTCGTGGCAGCCTCACAGACGGATACAGGCCCTTTGTACATGCTGACCTTCCGGCTCCTGGTCTTCTTTCCTTGCTAGGCTCTGGGGTCCCGAATTGAGGTTCAGACCCCACGTCACTTCCACCCAAAGGCCTTCCCTGACTGCACTGCCTAAAACAGTTCCGCCACCCCATTAGGGATACAAGTCTGGTTTTCATTTTCTCAGGAAGCAGAAGCAGGCAGGTCATTTGTGAGTTCAAGACCAGCCTGGGCTATATAATGAGCCCCTGTCTCAAAAGAGTAGAGGGCGGGCGGTGGTGGCGCACGCCTTTAATCCCACCACTTGGGAGGCAGAGGCAGGCAGATCTCTGTGAGTTCGAGGCCAGCCTGGTCTACAAAGTGAGTTCCAGGAAAGGTACAAAGCTACACAGAGAAACCCTGTCTTGGAAAACGAAAAGAGCAGAGGGGACCATGCGGATCTGCTGTCAGGGAAGGGGATGCTAAGGCTCTCTTTGCAAAAGGAAAAAGAGTCTGTGGATGGAGTGTAGCTGACACGCCTCTACCCTGTCACCTCTACTGAAGCAGGTAACAACATGAGTGAAGTCATGTCCAGGAACTGGGGCTACTGAGAGAGGTCGCCTGAAGCCAGGCCTGGTGACACACGCCTGTAATCCCAACACACACGAGGTTGTGACAGGAGGATCTTGAGCTCAAGGCCAGCCTGGACAACATGCTGAGACCTTGTCTCAAATATAAAGAAAGAGGAGCTGGAAAGAGAGCTCAGTGGTTAAGAAGAGCACCCGCTGCTCTCCTAAAGGCCCTGAGTTCAGTTCCCAGTACCCGAATTAGGTGTCTCACAGCCTCCTACAACTCAACTTCCGGGGATCCAACAGCTTTCTTTGACCTCTGTCTTAGTTAGGGTTTCTATAGCTGCAAAACACAAGGCAAGTTGGGGAGGAAAGGATTTATTTGGCTCACACTTCCACATCGCTGTTCATCACTAAAGGAAGTCACAACAGGAACTCAGGCAGGGCAGGATCCTGGAAGCAGGAGCTGATGCAGAGGCCGTGGAGGGGTGCTGCTTACTGGCTTGCTTTCCATGGCTTACTCAGCCTGCTTTCTTATAGAACCCAGGACCACCAGCCCATGGATGGCCCCATCCACCACGGGCTGGGCCCTCCGCCACTGATCACTGATTGAGAAGATGCCTTACAGCTGGATCTCATGGAGGCATTTCCTCAACTGAGGCTCCTTCCTCTCTGATGACTCTGGCCTGTGTCAAGTTGACACACAGAACCAGCCAGTACAGCCTTCAGAGGCACCTGCACTCACGTGCTCACAGCCACATGCATACACATACTCCTACACAGGATTAAAAATTACAAAAGAGAGAAAAAGGGAAAAAGCATCAGTGAGTCTAAATGCCACCAACACAGAGGGGATCAGGATAAGACATGGACTTCTTTGTCTCCAGCTCCCAGTCAGCCCCAAAGTAGCCCTTTTGCCTTTTAGCATCTAAAAGACCCTGGCTCCAATTTCCTAATAATAAAGGCAGTTAGCCAGATCCTCAGACTTTCTGCTTAACAAGCAACCAAGAGATCTCCCTGCCACCTCCCCAGAGCTTTGCAAGGCCATGCCACAGCCCTCAGATCTTGGCCACCCCCAGGCTCCTTTGTCCCAGTCTCCACAAAGCTCCCCTGAGAAACGCCCTCTCCTGGTGCGGGAGCAGTTTGGGCTTGATACAGACCCTGGGCAACAAGCCTGACTGAGCAGCAGCTTTTAATTCACAGCTTGCTGTGCCCAGGGCCCAGCTCTGACAGATGCCACCAATAAACACAGCTCCGTGACATCGGGTGAAACTAGAAATCCACCTTTTCCCCCAGCTTCGTGCTCATGAGCACCCACCGTCACCGGCTGCATACCCCCAAGGCTCTAGGCCGGTTCTGGGCTCATGTGTTTATGTAACAGCTTTCACTGTAATAGAATTCAGATACTACACAATTCAGTGGGTTTAGCCTTTTCCCAGAGCTGTGCAACCATCACCACGATCAATTTTAGACCTCTGTTTCACCCCGTTAGACTTGGACCTGTTTGCTATAGAAATGCAGCTTTGCAGGGAGCTTGTGGGCTCCAGGAGGAGCAGGTGCACTTGCGTCTAGAATGTAGGGACGGAATGTACTAGTCTCTGGGCACTGGGGGGGTCGGAGGGGGGGGGAGGTGCTCACTGTTTCTCCCTGCAGGACACATCAGCCAGCACATATGCAGAGGAGAGGTCACCAGGGCACTCAGTGTTTCTGGTTTCATGCTTTGGATTTTTGGAGTAGCTGGTGGGATGACTTCTGCATTGCAGACTCTCTGCCTGCTACCTTCTGGATACATCTGTTCTAAGAATAGCCCCTAAAAAAGCCAGCAGGAGCCCGGGACCATGGCTGGCTCCTTGGAATAAGTCAACATGACTGCTGCCGATTCATTAGTCATTCGGGCCCAGAAGGAAAGGCTCTTCTCCTATCTGCCAATCACACCAGCCGTTCTGGTTCCCAGGCCTCTGCTTCCTTTTATGGGGGCAGCACCTCACCTAGGGGATGAGGAATTACCTCTGGACACTCAGCTCAGAGCGAGCCCTCTAGGTTCTACAGCCCTCCAGCCAGTGATTGGCTCAGAAGTCAGCCAGTGACTCAAGACTCCTACTGGTTCTGGGGGAACGACAGGAAGGCTTCCCATTCTCTCTGAGGTGGTTGATGAGATAGGGGGCCAGCCTGGGCTGTGGAGAGCAAAGTGTGTGTGGGAGAGTATCCAACGGGGCTATGAACCTTGCTGGAGCCCTTCGTGACCCCTTGAACTTCCCAGCTGAAGAACAGTAAGTGCCCTTCAGACTTGGTCCCTGTCAGGTGGGTTTCGCAAGGGAAAGCTGACTTCTTCACTGAGTCATGAGGGCCCTCTGTGGTGGGAGGCATCAGACTCACCAGGGCGGTTCCATCTCAAAGTAGGACAGTCCCCACCTTACCACCCAGGCCTGCTTTCCCTGCCTTCCTTCTGTCCCGATTCTGCTCCCAGGTACAAAACAGGGATGAAGAGAATGGGCTTGGGGGAGCCCATCCTGGGCAACAGGCCTGTGTGGTTCGGGTCTGCCGTCCCAGGACACTTAGGTATCCCCGAAGACCACTCCTCACCAAAGAGCCCGGATTTCATTCATCTCAACCAGACTTACAGGTGTTTACTGGGCACTAGCCTGCACAGGCCCTGCGATGTTTCAGGGGTGAGAGGGGCCAAGGTGGGACTGCTCAGTGGAAGGGGTACTTGTTGCCAAGCTGAATTCAATCCCCAGGGCCTTCACGGCGGAGGAGAGAACTGACATCCACAGGTTATGTTTAACCTTCTTTCTACATGCACATGGTGGCATGCGTACGCCACACACAGACAATAAATGTAAAAAAAATTAAGATGTGGGGCTGGAGAGATGGCTCAGTAGTTAAGAGCACTCCAGAGGTCCTGAGTTCAATTCCCAGCACCCACATGGAGGCTCACAACCATCTGTAATGAGATCTGGTGCCCTCTTCTGGCCTGCAGGCATACATGCAGACAGAACACTGTATACACAATAAATAAATAAATAAATAAATAAATCTTTTTTAGAAATTAAGATGTACACAATTGCATATGCACATCCATATCATAGAGACAATAAACAACTGTAAAGAATTAAGACATACATAGTTGTACATGCATGCCCACATATACATATAATAAAATAAATAAATGCAAAAAATTAAGATGCTCAAGGTGGGGTGGTGCTGGCACACACCTTTAATCCCAGGACTTAGGAGGCAGAGGCAGGTGGATCTCTGTGAATCTGAGGCCAGCCAGGTCTACAGAGTGAGTTCTAGGACAGCCAAAGCTACACAGAGAAACCCTGTCTTGGAAAAAAAAAAAACAAAACACAATTGCTTACCCACATACACAAACAATTCATACATAGAAAGTAAATAAATAAATGTTAAAAAAAATGCAGAGTTTCCCACCTGCCTTGCCCTATTGCCCCACAGACTGGTCATAGTTCCTGTGGTCATTCTAGAAGCTAGGGTCCCCTGGCTCTATTCCAGACTCTCCTCCCTGAGGCCTGGAGAAATAGTCCCACCACTGCATGGGACTGTGTGGGAAAGCCTCTTTTAAAATGTCTGTAGATGATCCCTAGGGGTAAAGATTGAGTTATCTCAAAATCTCTAACCCAGTGTCTGCCACTCGGGGAACAGAAGCAATGTGTGATGAATGGCACATGGGGGCGCGTACACAGCAGTCCCGCACCCAAAGCTCGACGTTATAAATGCTGATGCTTGTTCCTGCTTAAGGAACCCAGAAAAGCTCCTGTTGAACTGAGGCATGTGAGGTGTGGCTCTGGAACTCCACGCTCCTGACACCTTAATACCCCTGATGAGCCTGGTCTCTCCAGGGGACCCTCTCTTGGTAATTCTGTTCTTCTCTCTCTGGTACTGGCCCATCCACAGCTAAGCACACTAAATTAGCAAACAGAGGCAGAGTAACCACTCCAACATGAAAGCCACTACCGAAGACCACCCTCAACAGTCCTTTAGTATGTGTCTGTCTGTCTGTCCATCTATCTGTGCATGTGTGTGACTATGTGTGTATGCTGGACCACCTAAAGCTAGAGTTACAGGCAGTTGTGAGCTGACAGGTGTGGGTGTTGGGAATCGAACTCAGTCCTCTATAAGAACAATCCATGCTCTTAACCACTGAGCCACTTCTCTCCAGCCGCCCAGCACTCTTAATGTGTGTGTCACAGAGACGAGCCTGGCAGCAAGTTCACAGGGACCGGAAGAGACCGGCAACCAGAAAGTAAAAAAAAAAAAAAAAAGGGATGGGGGTAATGGATCCAGGTGTGGTGGCACATGCATTTAATCCCAGCATTTGGGAACCAGAAGTGGGGGAAATCTGTGAGTCCGAGGGCGGCCTGGTCTACAAAACAAGTTCCAGGCCAGCCAGAGCTGCGGCAGCGAGACCCTGTTTCAACAATAACCACCAGGAAAAAAAGTGGGAGAACTGTTGCCAGACATGGTGGTGCGTGCCTGTCATCCCATGTTGCCACACATGGTGGTGCATGCCTGTCACCCCATGTTGCCACACATGGTGGTGCATGCCTGTCACCCCATGTTGCCAGACATGGTGGTACATGCCTGTCACCCCAGCACCCGAGGCAGCGGCTAAAGCAGGAGCCCGGCTGGGCTGCTGCTGAAGACTCGGTCTCAAAAGACAAAAAGGAAAAATACACAAATAAAACGGGCAGTGGGCTGACGGACAATGTGAGGAACCCGTGGCCCGGGTGGTGCACAGAGAGGCTAACAGTGGCATGGGCAAGGACCAGGAGGAGGGCAGTCTGAGGACCCTGCCCTCATCTGCTGTGCCCCCGGCAGGCTGCTGGCAGCACTGTCCCCACCTCTCGGCTCAGTGTTCAGGTAAGGTATGCAGGAAGAACCTGCTGCAAGGGATCACCAGGCGGGGTTGGGAATTTAGCTCAGTGGTAGAGTGCTTGCCTAGCAAGCACAAGGCCCTGGGTTCGATCCTCAGCTCCACAAAAAAAAAAAAAAAAAAAGATCACCAGGTAGAAAGTGAGCCGGTGAGCTGGTGTTCCGTGATTGCAGGGGTGGGAGGGTGTTGACAGATGACCCAGTTTGGGGCTTTTTTTGGGTAGGGGAGGTGTCTCTTTGTGTAGCCCTGGCTGTCCTGGATCTCACTCTGTGGATCAGGCTGGCCTTGAACTCACAGAGATCTGCCTACCTGTCTCTCGAGTGCTGGGAGTAAAGGTGCATGCCACCACTGCTAGAATATTTCAGATCTTTTAAAAATATTTTAATTTACGCTGGTCCAAGACAGGCTCCAAAGATACAAAGAAACCCTGTCTCAAAAAACAAACAAACAAAAAAAAAAAGCCAGGTGGTGGTGGTGCACCCCTTGCACCCCTTTAATCCCAGCACTCGGGAGGCAGAGCCAGGTGGATCTTTGTGAGTTCGAGGCCAGCCTGGACTACAGAGTGAGATCCAGGAAAGGCATAAAGCTACACAGAGAAACCCTGTCTCAAAAAAAAAAAAAAAAAAAAATTTAAATTACATTTATTTATTTATTTTGGGTGGGAGTGTGTGGAGGTCAGAAAACAACTCTATGGTTGGTTCTCTCCTTCCATTATGTGGGTCTCAGGGACTGAAGTCGAGGCTTTGTGCCAAGAGCCTTTACCCACTGAGCAATCTTGCCAGCCCCAAATCATTGATCTTTTAAAAATACTTTTTTGTTTTGTTCTTTTTGTTTTTCGAGACAGAGTTTCTCTATGTAACAGCTTTGGCTGTCCTGGATCTCGCTCTGTAGACCAGACTGGCCTTAAAGTCACAGAGATCTGCCTCCCTCTGCCTCCTGAGTGCTGGGATTAAAGGTGTGTGCCACCACTGCCCGACTTAAAAATACTTTACACTTTTTTAAAATTTATTTTTATTTTATGTGTATGGCTGTTTTGCATATATGTATATATGTGCTCTACATGTGTGCTCAGTGTCCTCAGAGGCCAGAAGAAGGTGTTGAATCCCCCAGGGCTGGAGTTATCATGGTTGTGAGCCACCACATGGGTGCTAGGAACCAAACATGGGTCCTCTGCAAGAGTAGCAAGTGCTCTTAACTGCTGAGCCATCTCTCCAGTCCCCCAAATCATGGATCTTAACTGGGATCCAAGATTCTGCTCAGAGGCAGGCAGAGCAGACAAAAGATAAAGAAAAAAAAAAACCAATAGGTCTTCCTGAGTTTAGACACACTGGGAACCTCCTTCCTAGATTCGTACACTGGCATTGAGACCTGGTGGCTCTCCCAGGGACACTGAAACAGTCCAAAGGGGGGGGGGGTCAGGGCCTGCCCAGAGCTCTAGAGCTGCTCAGAGACAACCCGCCCCTCCCCAAAGACCCTCATCACTGGTCCACTCTCCTCCCCCCTTCTCTTGTGGAAGACATTCTGCTCCTTTCACCAAAATCCGTTCATCCTCCAGGAAGAGTGTCCTCTGGGACCCATTCCCACTCCCGACACTTCCTCCTATCTGCCGATGGACCCAGGGGAAGGTGACGCTCACGTGTGGGGAGTGGCCCCTATTGCCTCCTACAAGAAGGTAAGGCCTCCCACGGGGAGGTACATTTAGTAGAGGCAGGTCCAAGCCCCTCCCCCTGCCCCAAGGCTGTGTGAAGTGACCCATCCTAGACCTTCTTGGTCCCAGAAGTTCAACTAGGCAGCCAGCGGTCACACTTGACAGAAGATGATGTTACACAGCCAGCCTATGCGTTTGAAACGGACAAGAAATTAGTATCAGAGCAGTGTTCCCGGATGGAGTCTCAGTGGAGCTTTCTCTTCAGTCCTCTGAGATCTCCAAGAGGAATCTAGAAAATTCACTACTGCGGAAAATGAAGACTTTGGATGGACTGGGTAGGGAGGCCGGGGCCTTGGTGGCTACAGGCTGTAACTCTGTCCTTCTGACGGCTGTGACGGCTTCAGTGTTCTTTTGCCATTGTCAAGCACCAAAGCTCCTGCAGGATGACATGGATGCTGTGGCAGTTCTGTCACTTTGCCAGCACTGTCCATGGCTCTGGGATCCACCACTCCATTTGAACTACTCACAGAGAGCGTATTGACTTTGTTTGTTTATTTTCGAGACAGGGTTTCTCCGTTTAGTCCTTGGCTGTCCTGGATCTCGCTCTGTAGCCCAGGCTGGCCTTGAACTCACAGAGATCCTCCTGCCTCTGCCTCCCAGTGCTGGGATTAAAGGCGTGTGCCACCACCGTCCAGCAAATTGACTTTTTTTGTTTACAACTCTTAGAGATGGGAGTGCTTCTGGGTGTTTAGGCCCACATTCTATTTTAAGGCTATATATTCAGTTTTTATAAATTGCTCTTGGAGGCCCAATTATCATGCCTGTTCATCTTGTAAGGGTCATATCTTTGTCAACCTCTAGACCCCAGCTAACTGTGCCGTCGCCTACTCCTTTCTGGCCTTCTTTCAGCTCTTCCAACAGTCGGAAATTTGGAGGGACTTTTACTCCTGAGCCTGTGGTGGCTGCCATCTTACATCACTGGTTTTGTTTTTTTTCAATATAGAGTTTCTCTGTGTAGTCCTGGCTATCCTGGAACTACCAATGTAGGCCTGGGCTATTTATTAAGTATCTGCCCAGCCTGAGCTACAGTGTCAAATCCTGACTCAAAAAACAAACAAACAAACAAACAAACTTGCCAGGGGGTGGTGGTGCACACCTTTAATCCCAGCACTCAAGAGGCAGAGGAAATTGGATCCCTGTGAGTTCAAGGCCAGCCTGGTTTACAGAGGAGTTCCAGGACAGGCTCCAAAGCTACAGAGAAAAAAAAAGAAAGAAAGAAAGAAAGAAAGAAAGAAAGAAAGAAAGAAAACCCAACAACAACAACAACAACAAAAAAACCCTTAAGGGATCTTGCTTTAGAGCACAGATGGTCCCTGACTCACTGTGGTTGGATTTAGGTTTTTGTTTTTGTTTTATCTCTTTCTCACGAGACTGAATCTCCAGATGTAGCTCAGGCAGGCTTCAAGTTTGAGAACTTCCTGCCTCAGCCTACAACCTACCACGTCATCTTCTGCTACTTTTAGCGAGTTTGAGGCTAGCCTGGGCTATATGATACCATGTCTTAAAGGCAAACATAAAGCCCCACTTCTTTTTTTTTTTTTTTAAAGATTTATTTATGGGTTGGAGATTTAGCTCAGTGGTAGAGCACTTGCCTAGCAAGCAAAAGGCCCTGGGTTCGGTCCTCAGCTCCAAAAAAAAGATTTATTTATTACATATACAGTGTTCTGCCTGTACGCCAGAAGAGGGCACCAGATCTCATTACAGATGGCTGTGAGCCACCATGTGGTTGCTGGGAATTGAACTCAGGACGTCTGGAGGAGCAGTCAGTGCTCTTAACCACTGAGCCATCTCTCCAGTCCCACCCACTTATTAAGTTAACAATCATAATTAATCACCACGTGCAGGCCACGGTAGTGGTTAGGTAAGACTTCTGACAACTGATGGGATTCTCCGGTGGGGCAGCCTGCCTGGGAGGTCTCTAGAAGGGCTTGTGGATAATCCACGCAGACTCCTAACCCCTCAGGAAGAACAGTCCCGCAGATTTGTAACCTGACCAGCTGGCTACAATGTAGCACCTGTCCAGATGTTCTGTGGACAGGACCAGCCCAACCTGTTCAGCCTGGGAAAATGCCAGCAGGGAAAGGGGTACCCACAAATCTTCCCAAAGGTGTCACTGTCATCTTTCAAAGCCTTTTACTTCTCCCCGCCACCCTCCTGCCCCCGCACCCCCCGAGACAGAGTGTCACTTTGTAGCCCTGGCTCTTCTGGAACAGGCTATGTCTCTCAAGTGCTGGGATCAAAGATTCCCACCACCAGGCCTGGCCCCAAGACCCTTCACTTTTGATTTTGTTTCACTTAATTTTGTTAAGTAAATCTTTCCTTCTATTCTTTTTTCTTCTTTTCCTTCCTTTCTCTTAAAGAAAAAGAAAATCATCCAGGTGTGGTGGCTGGCGCCCACCTTCAATCCCAGCTCTTCTGAGACTGAGGCAGGCAGAGCTCCGTGAGTTCCAGGCCAGCCTGATCTACATAGTGAGTAG